>NW_028239594.1:0-35023 GCF_047967505.1 Dipteris shenzhenensis | reverse complement strand
TCTATTTTTGTTCGCGTCGCGTTGTAAGAATATTCTTGAATCAGACTTACGTCGGATCAGACGCATTGTACTCTTGTGCTTACATGCCGAAGTTTTGTCGCATGGGAGTCGTAATATGTGTCTCAATCTATTTAACCCACCTCTATTCTTCGACCCGCCGTAGTAGAGAGAAATGATTTTCCACAACCGGAGGAATCTCTCTGAGATCTCATCATCTGTCCAAGTAGTCCGAGCCAATTTACTAACTAGACGTCCGGAGCCATCGCAGAAATTACCTCTTGCCATCGATTCAATTAGGAGCATGGTTGGGGTTCCAAAAAGGGATTCCCTAATGGTAGACGTGGTGATATACGATTCATCTACGCCTACGACTCGAATTTCTTCAATTTTTAATTGGATACCCAAGATATAGCCCGGGAATGGGACGCGACTCCTGGATAATCTTCCGGTACGCATTCGGTGAGGGTGAAGCCAACAACGGAAATAAAATTAGCTGGGTGTCAAAATGTAATAGATCCATCTTTTAGCTGGATATTGGGTTCCCCCGAAAGCTAAGATAGAATAATTTTCATATCTTCCGTAATGGATACATGAACTCTTGGTGGGATAAGAATCCTCTTTCAATGCTTCTGAGTTGAATCCAGCGGCACCAATTTGCTTCCAAATAATATTTCTCCGATCGGATGTAGATGTAGAAGACTCTGATTGTAATCCGGAAAAATGTTTCCGCGAAGGCATTAATAACGATTCGATCTCGTAAGTGTAGGGATTCCATAGTAAGGTAGCTAAACCATTTTTCCCCTCCCGGGGAAAATCTGTTGACAACTCTTTACAACCCCGAAGGGTTAGTCTCGGCGGATGTGGAAACGGAGCATCCTCGACTTGTCGACGAAAGATTCGAATTGAAGCCTCTGGATGGAAACTATGGGGTAACTTCATATCCGAAACACAATCGGAATGTGGGAATCTGTCTTCCACGAATGGAGATATCGAATAGACGGATCGGGAATTCTTCCATTCACCAACCCCTTTCATAGATAGGGGTTCCTCCACCTGCGACGAGAAAGCAATTTCCGATACTAGGCATATTCCTTCTGAAAGTGCATCAAAATATGGATCCGTTTCGGAATCACCAAATCAATTTTGATCAAATTTTGAAAGAGGAATCTCCGAAAAATCCTGTTTACGTGTTCCATTGATTAATCGTCTCGCAGATATCATACTATATCCCCTTCTGGAACATCCTACCGAATCAGTAATTGATCCCTTTAAGTAAGGGTTACGGGCCACTGAATGGAGATCGTCTTGGAAGAGGAGGGTGTGTAAGAAGCATTCCCAATTTGAATCCATTCCTTTTCTTTCCCGTAACTCGCCCAATCCGGCCGGGACTTTGCGTGCAGCTCTCATAGAAGTAACCTCCCAGATATCTGGATCTCCCGTGGTGACGCAACCCGTCGGAGAGATTCGTCGTGTCGGTAATTATCCCCATATCCCACGAATCACTCTTTCTGGATGAGATTCACATGCAAGACCCTCAGATTCTTCTCTAAGGGAGAGTGATTTAAAACCATTTTAGGAGTTTATTGTGCTCTTGACTCAGCAGACTCAAATGATTCAGCCGGGGGAAAACACTCCCCAGTTGGGCGATTCCCGCTCATCCCCACACGAATTATTAGAATATTTGTTAGATAGTGACCCCCTTTTTAGACAAACAAGCCCATCTCGAGATTATCTCTTAATTGTCTACTGATTAGCTTTTAAGCACCAATCAGTTGATAAAAGGGAGGGATTGGGTGGGTAAATGGGACTCGGGATATCAATTTTCCGGATAGAAATCTCTATTGACGGTTCCATCTTCTGATTCAGGCTCTTCATGCTTGTCGCTTAACTCGAAGCTCCACCCCATTGTCATCAACTCAGCAGCTCCACCCCATTGTCATCAACTCAGCAGCTCCGCCTTGGCAACTTTGTCGGGTAGTAAACCCCCAGAATGGAGGAAGTGGTATCGATCGACCTTCGGATAATTGTAAGCATAATCGGACTAGGAGGAATGGATGTGGGGAGGAATAAACTAACAGGGGGGATGAGTATGGTATTTTCAATATCGACTAGATTGTTTCGTTGGAATAGATAAATCTCAGGCTGGGATGGGATATTACTTTCTCGACGCTTAAGACTGGGATAAGCAGTGGCTTATTCCCGTGAGTGATCACGAGGAGTTATACGGGATCTACGAATCCAGGATGGAGTCGGGATCCCTATTAATTCCTCGTGAATCATCTTCACCCTTTTCACCACCGACTGGGACTTTTACTTCCTCTTCCTCTTTTTACCTGTCAAGAAGTATCTAACATCACTTCTTTCGAGGAAAGATTTGACAGATAGCCAGTACCTATTCCTCGAAATACTACTTTTCATGGGTATGACAAATACTGCATATATGTAGAATGCGAGGAAGAGGAGGGGATAGTATAGAAACATTTGCAAAAAAATATGGACTGAGCTCGTTGAATTCTCCTAAGAATCAATTTCAACCTGTTTAAAGACCTTTGCTCGCCTCAATATATCACGAACAGTTTCTGTTGTTTGAGCTCCTCTTCCCGGGAAATAAATGATAGCAGAAACATCTAATTGAGTTTGTTCCTTTCGTGGATCATGAAATCCAACTTCCTGAATAGACTTTCCCTCTCGCCGGGATTGGACATCAATTGCAGTTATTCGGTAAGTAGTTTAGTCGGATAGGTACGGAGAAACGAATCCCCTTCCCCCCTATAGAACCGTACGTGAAATTTCAACTTCATACGGCTCAAGCCATGACTCCGAGGGTATGGAGGAACACCAGCTATATACCTCTCCATTCCATTCCTTTCTTTTCAATTATAGAGAAAATACTCCTAACTCACGCAAGTTTTAGGGGAGACAGACACGCATCCCCATCCACTTTTCGAGTTATCTCTTACCGATTATGACTCCGTTCGAGCCCCCACCATGGAAGTATGAGAGGGATCTCTCTACCGAGGGCTTCAACTGTGCGTATTCGATATTCTCCCGTTCGTAGATCAATTCCGAAAATCCGTAGGTTTAAGCCTCACTCCGAGGGTCTTTCGAATCGAGAAGTGGTAGCGACGGAACTCGTTCTGATCGACCCATTGTGAAGAATCACATTCAGCAACTGATTTGTGATTTTGGACGCGTCATGGAAATCCTCACACTCAATCAAAAATCAAATAATGGAATATTTGCATCTCAAGGAAATTGACTCCATACGGATGGGATTGAATTATGAATATTCAATGGGAGTATTTATCGACGAAGACAGTTGCTCCTTCTGTAAATGCGGACTGACGGAGCTCGGTAGCTTCATTCCGTGGAGTAACCATAGATATTATCCCCGATCGGATAGACTTGGGGCCAGGAATACGACATAATCATTCAAGTTTCGTTAGATGGCGAATTTCAAGAAACGTTGAAACGGAAACATTTCCCTTGGATCCGGAAATGGCGGCTGCAAAACTCCGCATAAACGATCTCGATTTCGAGCCACACGTCGCTTTCCACCATATCGTTTTAGACGAGGTTTTACCGTAATATCCAGAGTTCAAATGTTATTTTCTTACCGGGAGATTGTTACCACCACAACAATTTCAATAAGATCTACTGATACTACCTGCGGCTGCCCGTCGGGAAGAGCTGTCCCAACAACCCCGAATCAGTAACATTCGGAATTTATTCTATGTTAAGCATTCAGTTTTTCTTTAGCCGCATACGTCACCTCAACCGTAATTTCCGTAATGTTATTTTGTTCCGCGGAAGTTTCCGTATTCTTCTTAGTTTTACCCCTCACGAAACCAGGAATTTTGCTTAACTCCAATTGACTCTCGGGGGTCCAATTCAGAATTCTATCTGTAGATAATGATTTGGTAACCACTTCTTTAGTATCGTGTCCGCCAAAAGCGTCTAGTGGGTGATCTTCCATACCTAGATTGGATGAATTATGGATTGGATCGGCTATCTGATTAGTTCCTTCGTAACCTAGGAAAGGTCGGTATCCTAGCGGAAAATTCTGGATATGGACGGGTGAAGAAATAACCCCGCATGGAATATTGAGACGTTTACCGATATGGCGTTCCATCTGGGTTCCAAAGATCGCAGGAGGTTCAATACAAGCTATCGTATCTCCAACTTTGGTATGATCCTCCAATAATTAATATCTCATCACGTAAGCCCTGAACCTGCTCATTAAACCACTTCGCGTCGTGTTTGCAATAAGTACCCGAACAAATAACACGAATTCCCATTTCTCTAGTGAGTATTCTAGTAATCGAAGCTGCGTGGGTGGCATCACCAGATACTACTGCTTTTTTTCCAGTCGGATTCTGACAATCGATGGATCTTGGAAACCAAGCCGCCTGAGAAACAAATTTGGTTTGATTTTCAATATACGACTCATAATTGACTCTCTCTTTCGGCAAGGCGGAAGCCCACGCATTTATATACTTCTCCATCTGTCCAATGAATTCGGCTGTATCTGAGATTCCCATCGGAGTGGTTGATATGTAAGGCATCCCAAATTCCTTCTCCGGAAAGATTGCTGTCATTAGACCCACTTCGCGATGAGGAACTATATTAAACCGAGCTTTTGGTAAATCCTCCAAATCCCTCAAAGATCCTCCTTCTGGAATTATTTGGTTGACTAAGATTCCTAAATCTTGCAGTAGACGTCTCAATTCGCGACAATCATGTTGGTTATGAAAACCCAGAGTGGATATTCCAATAATATTTGCTGAGGGCGCGTCTGTCAGAGACCGATCCAATGTACCCCGTCTACGAGCTTTATCCAAATAATAGCGAATTATTTGCTCTGAAGTCCTATCTGCTGCTTGAAGCTCATTGACTCTATAGTAATTGACATCTGCGGGAATTACATCAGACGTAGAATAGATAGAAGCTCGATCCACGAAATTCTGCGAATCTTCTTGTGAGATACTAGAGGTACATGTAGGCGTCAAGACAATTGGATCGGGACATTATTCCTCATCTTTTCGATTTATATTATTAATAACCCTTTCCTGAGATCCACGTGCTGATACGTGACGGTCCACTATACTAGCAGTTACTGGGGTGAAATCCCTCTCCCTCTCCGACGTAGATCACATTACATTGAAATGGTCATCTCCCAGAGGAGCATGCATTATGGCATGTACATTCTTAAAGGAACTGGCTACTCGTAGAGTACCGATATGAGCGGGTCCGGCATACATCCAATAGGCTAATTTCATGAATTATTCTTAATATTGTTTTTCGCCCCGGGATCTATTGCTATATCCGGCTCACCGTCGTAACATGAACTGGACGATCCATCAATAGGTGGGAGGAGGGACTCGGAGTAGTCCGTCCCAATTTAGAACGTTCCTGACTCTCCCACAAAAGAAGGAAAAAAAAAAGATCACAGAAAAGGAGATGGGGTGTATCTACTTATGCATCAAGATCTGGGACGGAAGGATTCGAACCTCCGAATGACGGGACCAAAACCCGCTGCCTTACCACTTGGCCACGCCCCATACATATTTGATATAATGAATATCCCATACTTCGACTCTCATGTCAACCCCCCTTCCTGAATGGGTTGTGCAGATACGACTCCGGCAGGAATTGAAAGATGGTAACTAGGAATCAAAAGATAATAAATTCCCGTGAAACTTGGTGTGAAGGGATTTGTTTCACCAACCATTCAATCATTGATTCCGTCGAAATGCTGTAGATATTTATGACGCCGCAAATATCTACCCCCCTCTATTCGGATGGAAGTATCCGTAACAGTATGTACTCAATGGGTCGACTGATTGGTAATTGTCCCCGCACCGTACCGGGGTGAAAATTTCCGCCATTGGAGGATGAAAATGATAGTTCCGTTTAACACTGATACGGGGAATCCCTTACACCTGAGTGACGCTTCTCTTGCTAGGTTACCTGAAGCTTATGCTATTTCTGATCCGATTGTGGATGTAATGCCAGTTATACCAGCGTTTTTCCTACTTCTAGCTTTCGTATGGCAGGCTTCGGTGAGTTTCCGGTAGTAAACCACTCGGGATTGGGGATCCGGCCCCCCCCCAGCGGAATGATAAACCCCAAAGTAGGTGGGGGGTTGAAAACTGATATATTATGGGATTCAGATTCGAGATCCATTCCAACCAGATTGCTGCTTCGGAATAGAATCCCCAATTCCTATCGTGAGGCGGGGTCACTCACTCCCTTCCTTCCCCACCTTCACTTTGACTAATGGAATCGAGTCGCCCACCTTCTGTATTATGGTTAGTTTTAACTATTGGTAAGATTGATAATGTTCATAAAACGAAAAAAAATTAGGAAAACGGAGAGAGATTAGTGAGATGTCATTGAAGGAGTGGGATCTCGCTCTTATTCCCCCATACCTTTGCACCCCCGCCACCAGCTGACTCGCCGGGAGGGGAAACTGACCCCTCCCGGCTATACTAATAAATATCGCAGTTGGGATTGGGGGAAGTCCATCCCTCCTTCTTACACTGCGATGAATCCAATTGAGCATTTCGTAGTACCTAATGCGCCAATTTACTTGCAACGACTCGGACTCAAATCGATTCATTCAAAAGAAAAAGGATATCCCGGAGGAGAAGACGTTCGAGTCGGATATATGTTATTCACCTCAGCAGATTCCTGATTCTTCCTATTCCTTCTTTGAATCGAAGAAGAAACGTATGGTATAAAATATGAAAAATGTGTTCCGTTCCGTTTCACTTCTAGTTACGATCAGGGGGACTAGGTCATGCTTACTCTTAAGCTATTCGTTTATACAGTAGTTATCTCTTCTGTTTCTCTCTTCGTTTTTGGATTCCCATCAAACGACCCTGGGCGTAACCCCGGGCGCAAAGAATAAATGAAGTCCGATATGCAATTCGTCGGAATTGCCTTGTCCAACGGATCAGTTAATTATTGGGGGAGAGAGAGGGATTCGAACCCTCGGTACAAATGTATTGTACAACGGATTAGCAATCCGACGCTTTAGACCTCTCGGCCATCTCTCCATGCGGTGGAATCCTTTGGACTTTACCACGAGGCTGGGACGGAAGTCCATACTTCAATGGAAGTATAGGAGACGGCGTGTCTGAGAAATCTGTTACAAGGCGAAGTTCAATCCCGAATAGGAAGCATCATTTTCTCCTTCCCCCCCCCCCCCCCCCGATTCTCCTCCGAGAATCAGATTCTTGAATGAATCACTTTCATTCAGCCGGGATTGGAATCTCCCAGCCTAGCCGCGATCAGCCAGGCTGCCTATCTATGCGGTGACGAACCAGTTACCGATACAATGCGAGACCCAATCTTACGGCTAAGATACTTGTTAGAGAGGCACTAATAAGGGCCAGAATCATCTGCCCATCCGGGATTGATGTCATTACTTATCTCCCGATTCTTTATACATTTCGAGAAACGAGGAATGAAATGCGAGATTTCCTCGTTTACGTGAATCACCATCTCTCATTTAATTGTACCAATTTCAATTTGTCATGGCCACACAAAAACATCTCCTGTATTTCAGATACACCATTCCGGGAGTGTCTATTGAAGTAGTGGGAGGAGGCGGGGGATAATTGCGAAAGGAAAAGGGGACCGCTTTGATTTAGATATTTCTGAAGATGAGGAGGTAGGTGGTGAATCTAGAACTAATTGCACAACTTGCTGTTCTGGCATTAGTAGTTGCATCAGGACCACTAGTAATTGCTCTATCAGCAGCCCGTAAGGGAAATTTGTAATTCTGTCGTACCATCTCCGGAAGCAAGAAAATTTCTCATTAAACACTGAATTCCGGAGATGGATATTTGAAACGGGGGGGGGGGGGGGGAGCTCCTTTTTACTAACACTTTTGGCTACAACCCATCCTTAGACAGGAAAGACTTATATATGATACAATCCAATCGTGGCGGGTATGGTTTAGTGGTAAAAGTGTGATTCGCTTCATTTTCGAACCAGGTAGCTGAGGGATCTTTCAAATTGATTTCTCACTCGATCGAAAAGCTTTATTTCTAAGGGAAGTCCACATACTTTCCTACAATGAGTGTCGGTGTAGAAAGCGTTATTCCTGTCATTCCTATATATTCCTACGTTTGCGAAGTCGAACCAGTTGCATATCGGAATAATGAAGCGGAATTTTTCCAGGATCCAGAGGTCCCGGAACAACTAGTGTAGAATCTATGGATAGCAACCCGAAATATTTGTCTCATCGTCACTGAATCTCTGATCCAGTAATGAATCCGAGCCAAATAGTTATGAAAAGATCGATCCTTATTTACCAGGATTATCAAGCATTTCGTGGACAATTCTATAACTCGGTGAAAGAAAAAATATTCTCCTAAGGATTGTCATCTATAGAAATAAGAAACGAAGTAACCGGAAGAGACATCGGCTGACCTTCGATTCGACAAAGTATTTTCACGAGTCGTGGGAGTAATATGCTTTTCCACAGGGATCATCTAGGAAGTGTGTTCCCGTCTCGTCGGATACGGAAGAAACTGACATAGATGCTATGGATCCTTCTCACCAGCAATGTAACCCTGGTCGAGAAGGAGGAGATATCCGCAATGAGTCTTCGGAATGAGATTCCAATGCTTTCCATTTCTCTGTTTACGCAGCGAAGAGTGAAAAAGAATCTCTCTATGCTTGTATCTGGGGATATTCATCTCCCTCAAGCTCCTCCTTCTACTATCCATTCCATAGAGGAGCCGAATGAAGGGAGACCTTCACGTTCGGTTCTGAATTAGAGATGCCATAATGAACTCATTCAGTAGCATCGACTATAACCCCTAGCCTTCCAAGCTACTGATGCGGGTTCGATTCCCGCTACCCGCTCACCAATTGAACCGGTTTAAGTTACCCTTCTCCATCTCCCGATTCCCGCTAATCTAGGCTTGGGTTCTGGCTCCCGCTACGCAGCCATACCTTGAACAAACCGAAGTTATTGTTTTTGTTTGTCCATAGCATAGTTCCTGCCCCCCCCCTCGGGGGGGGGGGCGTCCATCGTCTAATGGATAGGACAGAGGTCTTCTAAACCTCCAATATAGGTTCGAATCCTATTGGACGTAATTCCGTGTATACGACTGATGGGTGTTTGCAAATTGCAAATGGCTTCTGATCCTTTTTCTTTCCTCCCACCCCCTACTCAAGACATATTTTGCGTGTTCTGAAAGTTATTTTTTACTTCTCGCGAAGCAAGAAAAGTTCCGTATATTCTTTAATAGCTTCCTTTGAAAGCATCTCTGCTTGTTCCGTAAACATCTTGGTAGAACGAATAATTTCGACGGATCCGGGTTTATTGGTTGTTATATACTCACGTAACTGAACCAGGAATCTCTTCACCTTCTCGACGTCCAATATATCCAAATATCCATTAACTCCGGTATGAATAGTAGCTACTTGTTCTTCTACCGATAGTGGGGATGATTGAGATTGTTTAAGTAACTCACGTAGCCGCTGACCCCTTGCTAGCTGATTTTGAGTAGCTTTATCGAGATCAGAAGCAAATTAGGCAAAAGCTTCTAATTCAGCAAATTGAGCTAATTCCAATTTTGATTTACCAGCTACTTGTTTCATGGCTTTGATCTAAGCGGCGGATCCTACTCTAGATACGGAAATCCCCACATTGATTGCCGGTCGAATTCCAGCATTGAATAGATCCGCTGATAGAAATATCTGTCCATCAGTGATAGAAATGACATTAGTCGGGATGTAGGCTGAGACATCTCCGGCCTGGGTCTCGACGATGGGCAAAGCGGTCATGCTACCTTCACCTAATTGGGTACTTGATTTAGCCGCTCTTTCCAAGAGACGCGAATGTAGATAAAAAACATCTCCTGGATATGCTTCTCGTCCGGGTGGTCTTCTCAGTAGGAGAGACATCTGTCGATGAGCCTGAGCTTGTTTAGAAAGATCATCATAGATAATCAGGGTATGTTGTTTACGATACATGAAGTATTCAGCCGGAGCTGCTCCTGTATAGGGGGCGAGATATTGCAGAGTAGCCGGAGAGTTTGCAGTCTCCGATACCACAATTGTATATTCCATGGCGCCACGATCCTGAGAAGTATTCACTACCTGAGCTACGGAGGAGGCTTTTTGACCAATCGCTACATAAACACATATAACATTTTGACCTTTCTGATTCAAAATTGTATCTGTAGCTACTGCTGTTTTACCCGTCTGTCTGTCTCCAATTATTAACTCTCGCTGGCCGCGTCCTATGGGGATCATAGAGTCAATAGCAATAAGACCCGTTTGTGAGGGTTCATATACGGAACGCCTTGAAATAATCCCCGGAGCAGGGGATTCAATCGGTCTAGATTCAGAAGCTGGAATTTGGCCTCTGCCATCAATGGGTTAAGCTAAAGCATTTGCGACACGACCTGAGAAGGAATCACTAACTGGTACTTGGGCAATCCTTCCCGTTGCTTTTACAGAACCTCCTTCCTGTATGGCCAAACCATCACCCATCGATACAGCCCCGACATTATCAGATTCCGGATTCAGAGCAATTCCTACTGTACCGTCTTCAGATTCTGCCAATTCACCAGCCATTACTTCGTTAAGACCATGAATGCGAGCGATCCCATCTCCGACTTGGAGTACGGTGCCGGTATTGACAACCTCTACTTCTGGAACATATCCCTCAATTTGTTTGCGAATAATACTGCTAATTTCGCCGGGTCGAATATTTATTACCATTAGCATCTATTTACTATCTTCTTGAGAAATGGGACCTACGGAAGCTAATACGGAAGCTAATCAGCTGCGTTTTCCATGGCCCGGAATAGGCCAATGTGATAATCAATCATGCGCAAATGCAATTCGCCATCTAAACGACTATTCGGACTCTCCGGAGCTCTTTCTGAGGCAAGGCGAGAGACTTGCTGGCGAACCTGTTCAATTGCCCGTTGTTTTTCAAAACGAATAGTATAATTTTTACTATCCTCCAATCTTTTTGGATCTTCATCAGCCGCATCAACGAGATCCCGCTTCTCCCCCTCCATTTGCGTGAGTCCATTCACGCGGATCTCATCCGCTTTCACTTTTGCTTGTTGCAAACGAGTCCGAGCCTGCTTGAGTTTTTCGGTAGCCTCTTTATAACGTTCCTCCGCGTCACGAATAGTACTCAAGATTGTTCCCTTACAATTCTCCAGTAGATTGGTCAATGAAAGTAGATTATATATCTCCGGTTCCCAGAGATCTGTGGTCCCTTCCCAAACCGAACATGGATCTTTCGATTCATTCGGCTTTCCCGCCCGTACCTCTCGATAGGATAAGAAAATCCAATATCTTCACGGACCTGCCATCCCTATGAATGTAGTCCACAGGTGGAAATCAAATTGCTGAAACTTGAAAATCATCGAGGGCTCTTCTGGACGATACTCCTCCTACCAGCGAAGTCGTTTCCTCTGAATAATATTCATTCCAGATGGGTTGTCTATTCAGCAGATTGAACAAAATTTGGTTCCTACCGGTAGATTTTACCTCCCCCCGCGAGAAATGAGAGAGGTGGGGCTATTCCCGATATGAGTGTTGTATATCGAAGAAATCTCCGACCATGCTTTGGAATCTTTGCACAGCAGGGGGAAGAGGACCCGAATTCTTGCTTAGACTTCAAGCGATTCAGCTTTAGCCGTATTGATGATATTCCCCTATCAGTCGGTGAAAGCAATAAAGTTTCTACCGATTTCACGAAATGCTCTGGTTCTTACATGATGTCACTCATTTGCAAGTAATTCGTCGGGATTTTGCATCTACTCCTGTTCCAAATGCAACCGGAGGAATCCAGTTATCTCATTCAGATATGCGACTCGCACACACTCCCTTTCCAAAATAAAATAGTACACCCGAAACTAGAATCAGATTAATCGGATTTGTCTCCAAGATATTGGTATTCGAACCAAAACCCGCGGCAGGAGTCCAATGACTCGTAGAGACGGCGATGTCACTTATACTTCTCATGCTCCCTCCCCCTCCCAAGGGATTATCTAAATCCTACATAATTCCTTCAATCTGACCTGGAATAGAATCATGGATTCGGAGGGAATACCTACACACTAGATAAAAAATAGAACTGACGTGGGAATGGAACGGAGCAATCAACTGGTTCATTCCATACTGATGTGGGGGGGGGGATTCACAAAATAACTTGGAGAGTCGCGAGAAGGAATCGATAAAATAGATTGATCGAGGATTTTCTGTCAGACCCCCCCCCCTGAATAAGATAATCTCCCAATCAGATAATCGATTTGGAAAGGGTCCGATTGGGGAGGGGGTACAGGGCTCCCCAAGTACCCCTCACTGTGGGTGGATCGAACGAAAGGATTTGCAGATAACGGTGCTAGGGCTACAACTGGTCCATAGATTGTTAAAGCTTCCGTGAAGGCTAAACTTGACAATGAAGTGCCTCGAATTTTACCCTCTGCCTCTGGTTGTCTCGCAATACCTTCTACTGCTTGACCCGCGGCAGTGCCTTGACCAACACCGGGACCAATAGAAGCGAGGCCTACAGCTAATCCGGCAGCAATAACAGAAGCAGCAGGAATCAAGGGGTTCGTATTAATCTCCTCTTTTTTATTTAATTCAACCAATTCCGACTTAGCAAAGATCAATGCCTACTGGAATAATTCTGTGAAAATTCACTCAGAGCCGCTGATGGGTTGAAATGTTCCTTCCGATTCACTTGTTTCTATTCGAAGCATTGAAATAGCAATACCGGTGGGCGAGAAATAAAGCCATTCCCCCGACGAGAATCCACCAATCTCACTCGTTACCCGTAATGCAGCAATTGGATGAAAATATAGTACTTCATGATGAGGAATTCCAGCCACGGCCCGGATGAGATTCAACTCCTTGTTGTAACACGATAGGAGATACTAGTAAGTATCGGTATCATTGGTTCCCGAGGTGACAAAGATTCCCACGAATTGCGGAACATCTTGTGATTCGTCCCCCCCTGCAGACTGGAGGGAATGCTCGAGTCGAATGGTGGGAATCACTATTGTCATTTCCATCCCCATCCCTTTGAATGGAAATGGGAGTAGTAGGATTTCCCCCCCCCCCTCTAATAGGAGGGGGGTATCATATTATTATACCACAGAAACAGTTTTTGCTACTCCAAGAGGTGGCCCGAGTACCTGTCGAATACCACGATCCTAATCCGATGATTCGTCGGAATCGAAACTCGGTTAATGATGACCCTCCATGGATTCCCCTATATAAGCTGCAGCTGGAGTCGCAAGAATCAAAGCTTGAATGGCACTTGTGAATGATCCTGGAAGCATCATAGGTACGGGAACAATTAGGGGTACTAGAGAGACGAGGACAGCTACTACCAACTCATCAGCTAATATATTTCCGAAGAGTCGGAAACTAGGTGGTGAAGGTTTAGTGAAATCTTCTGGAATATTAATAGGTAGCAGTACTGGAGTGGGTTGGATGTATTTACCGAAGTAACTAAGACCTCTCTTGTTTAGACCCGCGTGGAAATATGCCACTGATGTAGGCAAAGCTAATGCAACAGTTGTATTGATATCATTCGTAGGTGCAGCCAACTCTCCATGAGGTGATTGGATAACTCGCCGAGGAAACAGAGCACCTGACCGGTTAGAAACAGAAATGGATGGAAACATAGTTCCAATGAATGCAACCCAGGGACGATACCCTTCTTCCCCCATCTGAGTTCTAGTCGGATCCCTAATAGATTCAAGAATATATTCAATGAAATTTTGACTGCCAGTCGGGATGGTTTGCAAATCCCGAGTAGCTGCGGTAGATAAACCCAATGATATAGCAATTACTACCCGGGAAGTTACAAGAACTTGTGCATGAACTTGGAAATTTCCTACTTGCCAATAGAGATGTTGACCCACTTCCACGCCCGATACTTGATATAGATTATCAATCCCATGAATGGACAATTGTTCGGAATTCGTATTACCTCCTTATCAGGAATCAACGTGGGGAAGAATGATTTGCACAGAACAATCAAGTGGATTCCTAATCACTACATAATCCCAGGGTTGTCCCCATAATAGAGTCACAGCATATTGCTGTCTCTGGGGTAAGTCTCTGTTTCATTCTACCACGAATAGTTGGGATAGTTACTGATTTCACTATCTATTAAGTTCAATATCTTTGAGTTCGAACGACCCTCAGAAATAGCCAGTGTTGATTTATCCAGTACCCGTCGAATGGAGGACCGCGCATCATCATTACTTGGAATCGGAATATCTGTGAGATCTGGATCGCAATCTGTATCGACGACACAGATTGTAGGAATACCTGAAGTGATACGTTCTCTAATAGCAGTGGATTATTCGTGTTGATCAGTAATTATCGCAATATCGGGTAAATTTGACATATATTGAATTCCACCTAGATACTTCTTCAATCGAAGTAATTGTTTTTTCGGAATCGATGCCTCTTTTTTCGGGAGTCGATCGAACCCCCCGTATCTTCTTCATTCTGCAAATATTGAAATCTCTGAAGACGTGTTTCTGTAGTGGACCAATTCGTTAACATGCCACCGAGCCACTTTTCATTCACGTAGTGACATCGAGATTTCGTCGCAGCCGATGCAATTAGATCAGCTACTTGGTATTTTGTACCTACTATTGAGAATTCTTTTCCCTCCGTCGCTGCATTGGATACCGAATCACAGGCTTCGGATAGGAGACGAGCAGTCTGAGTTAGATCGGGAATGTGAACACCTTTCCGTTCCGTAAATATATAAGGTGACATCTTGGGATTCCACTTTTGGGTTTGATGACCGAAATGGACCCCCGCCTCCATCATCCCTTCTGGATCGATATTCCAATTTTTCTGTTGCATTTTACCCCCCCAAAAAAGAACTACGAAAAGCCGCAGATTGATTTGATTTTTATGGAAGTTACGTAATTATTACGATTCACTGGTCGGGATTATTGAGTGAGACATACCCGAGATGCTACGTCGCAAAATGATTCTGAATCTCATTCACCAATATTGACTCCGGGGAGGGGTTGTCTCAATCCTTCGTGAATCATTAATCTATGGTGGGAACTCGGCTCCCTCCCGTAATAAGTATGAGGGGGAATATCCCTTGCCTCTCGACTGAAGATGTTAAAATCACTAATAGCTAAATAAAATTCCGTATTTCTCTCTACATCTAGTTGACGAATAACCTCCTGACTGCCGGTCCCAATGGGAACGAGATCACCAAGGATGACATTTTCTTTCAGTCCCTTCAACCAATCGATTCGACCCCGAATAGCGGCTCTAGCCAGTACCCGAGTAGTTTCTTGAAAACTCGCCTCTGATATAAAACTAGTAGTGTTAAGAGATGCTTTTGTCATTCCCAATACAACAGGTTCGTAGAAATTCGATTCTTTTAAGACGCGATTCATTCGTTACGCTTATGATGATTCAATAAGCTCTCCGGGTAAGAAAACATTAGTTATTCCATCTTCCAACGTTACTACTTTCGATGTCAGTTGTCAAATGATGATTTCTATATGCCTATCGGATATTTACACCCCCTGGGATCCATGAACCTTTTGAATTTGATCAATCGGAACCAGTTGACAATCTTCCATACCTATTCCGGCACTCGTGAAATGACTCCAAGGATTACCAACTAATCTTGTAATAGTTCTCCTCCATCTATCAGAAATATCTTCGATTCTTGCTAAGGTAAAAGCGGTGGAACGAGATTCCAACAACTGCTCAACCTTTGGAAAACCCTGAATAATATCCCCAGACCTCGATCTATCGTGTAGTAATGTTATTAATGTATCCCCCTTCCCAATGATATCTCCGTAATTCTTATGAATAGTCGCCCCCTCAGTTGCTAGGAGAGGCTTGGCTGTTCTGATTGGTGAGTATTCTCGGTGAATAGCTATGATTTGGCCGGATTGGAGGCAGATATCACCCCCGTAAATGCATGCGTTTTCACTGACCAGAAGTCCGAGATTAATAGGCAGAATTCTTGCTCCGGGGAAATATGATGGGGGGAAGATCAATCTGGGGAAGCATCCTCCCACCAATAAATCTGGGGAGTATTCAAATATCGATTCATTTTCATCTATTGAATACCAATACCTACGTCCCGATGCATCTGTTGACTCATCGACAAAGGGATCCTCGGCAAAAGAGACTTTGTTGCTTGATACGGAGTAGGAAAACAACAAAGAGTAGGGGCTATTTTGTGAATCACCTAAAAGGCCCAACTTTTTGTTTCCCCTTCCACCAGTAGTAGGATAAAATTCTCCAAAATCTGTCAATACTCCTTTTGGTCCTGCGGTACCTCTCCAAATAGATCCAGCATCAGAATCCGAGTGGGGATCTTTTGAATCTATGTTGTTACGAAAGACAGTCATACCCCCCGATCCAGAATTATCGGAATATGCACCCCCCCTTCCATATACCCCTCCGTCTGGGTCGGGGGGCAGGGGGTTACGAAAAAGATTGGATGGTGATAGGATTAAGAAGGATGCACCTTGTTGGGGTACTACATGAATAGTACCTCGATATCCGACAAATTCTTTATTTTTATTCTCATCGCGTGAATTCAAATTGATGGGGGATAGCTTCCCACCGAGCGCCAGTTGTGGAG
Organism: Dipteris shenzhenensis; assembly: GCF_047967505.1. Classification (NCBI taxonomy): domain Eukaryota; kingdom Viridiplantae; phylum Streptophyta; class Polypodiopsida; order Gleicheniales; family Dipteridaceae; genus Dipteris; species Dipteris shenzhenensis. The sequence continues at coordinate 18,378 of NW_028239594.1, read as the reverse complement.
GAGCTTCCCCAGCTCTTGTCTCAGGGGACAAAAACGGATTGGAAAGTCCCATTGGGTTAACCTGGAGGAAGGTGCTAAGACTGTCACTTATCTTAATATTGGTGAGAGACAGATACGACCCTTCCGGGGGAGGGGGGGATTCTTGCCAATCAGCCACTAAACAAGTTTGAACCAATTGGATATCTGTGTTGTCACTTATTTCTACTACTTCGCCGTCTCTGTAAAAGATATAGGTAAAGACTTGAATTCCCAAGTCTTTCTCTGTCTTTGGTATTTCAGGCATTCGTATTGGAGAATCACCAGGTACATTGTATTCTACAACTGTTCTTATTGAGACAGAGGGCTTCCTTCTTCTAGCCGATGCAACTGGTTGGGGATAAACCCAATTATCAGATTTGAATTCACCGAGAATCAGATGCCCTGGTGGAATCAAAGTATCAGCCTGTTTAGATATATTAGTTTTCTTTTTCGGATAATAGATATATCCGGGTAAGATTCTTATTTTGATACTATTGGGTATCTTTTCTATGCGAACCAACCCACCCATCTGACTAATAATATTAGAAGTTATTTGTGTGCCCTCCTCGACAACACTGTTGTTCTTCACCAAAATGGATGAGGAAGGCTCGCAAATAGTATACACTTCTTCAGGGATCAAGGAAGAGTTACCTCCTTTGGTGACTTTATACCGCGATCTAGAACTTGCTGTTTCACTGCCAGAAACCAATTCTCCTTCATCAATGGGTTCTACTTCTGCAGTACCATATCTTACAACTCCCGAAACGTTGGTTCGATACTTCGAGTCTTCGCAAATAGCAATAATTTCATTCCGATCCAAAATCACGTTATTGAGTATACGGAACTCGGAATTTGCGTAAGATAATTTCCTGTACCGACCCTCCTGTTCCGGTGATAGAGGAACCACCTCTGTTCCCCCACCTCGACCCATGGAAGGAGTTGAAACAAATCTCGACGAATTCAATTCACTTTTGATAGATTCAAAATCGACATTGATTCCGGACTCCCATATCCATTCCTGATAACATCCAGAGTTAATGACACTAATATTCTCCCAATTTACCTCCCGAAGCTCGCGTTTACTCTCGTTGGAATGGGATCTGGTATCAATTCTATCTTGATCTTCATAAAAGGAATTCCCATTGGAATCACTAGAGGTTCCTGAAAGGACCCGTACATGACCGCTATTGCGCACGACATGAATATTACTATGTATATCTTCGGGCGAGTGATACACGACCCCATTCCAATAGGTTTCCCCCTCTAAATTTGGATAGATCTTTCTCTTAATCCGTTCCTTGAGAGGAAACTCCTTGGCTCAGACTTCCGCAGTGATTCGTTTCGATTCAACATATTGATTATTTTGAATCACAAGTAGACTTTGTGCTGGAATCACAGGATTGTGTGTATCATTTTAACTTCTAATAGAGATAGGTAATTCATTTTGACACATCCAAGCGGGCTGTCCGTGTCGCGTACGTGTGGGATATAATGACTTCTCATCGGAATTGATGATTCCATTGAACGGGATTCATACATGTTCTGCGATATCACCCGTAAATACTCCACCAGTATGAGAAGTTCTTGATGTTAATTGGGTTCCTGGTTCTCCGATTGGTTAGCCCGCAATAATACCTACAGCTTCTCCCAATTCCACCAAGTCGTGGTGGGCGAGACCCCAGCCGTAACACAATTGACAAATCCAGAAAATGCTTTTACGTGTCGGGGGAGATCTTACATGTATCGGTTCAGTCGCTACTACTGAGTTACTGGCGGGTTCATTATCAATATCCTGATTACGCATAGCAATACGTCTCATATCTAGATATACATTGCCTGCTAACACACGTCCAACTAGTCTCTGTTGTGGTATCGTTCGTGTGGATCCCTCTTCCCCCCCAATAAGATTCACAGCAATGCCCCTGATAGTCCCACGATCTCTTTCACGCACAACAATATGTTGAACTACTTCGACAAGCCTACGTGTGAGATATCCAGCATCTGATGTTCGTACCGCAGTATCCACCACTCCTTTGCGAGCACCATAACGGGAAATGATATATTCTGTCAGAGATAAACCCTCGCGCAGATTGCTACGGATAGGTAGATCAATTACCTGTCCTCGTGGATCCGACATCAATCCTCTCATACCGAGCAATTGGTGGACTTGGGATATACTTCCTCAGGCTCCTGAAAAAGACATCATATGGACTGGATTCAGAGGATCAGTCATCCTGAAATTTGGATTCATCTCTCTCTTCGGACACTCACTTGTCGCATACCACGTCTCGATCAAGTGACGTAATTTCTCTACAGCATGTAGACCCCCGCAACGATGAGACTGCTCCGAGGCGGAACCCTGTTTCTCTGCATCTTCTACAAGCCATCCTTTAATAGGTACTGCGTAAGGATCATCGATGCCTGATGAAATAGATGCTTTTGTAGCTTGTTCGAAACCCAAACTCTTTATTTGATCCAGGATATTCGTCGTATGCGTAATCCCGAAATGAAGTGTCAACCTACTGATGAGTTGTCTCATCGCGGTTTTGTCCATCATCTTATTGTAGTAAAGCGACTCAGCTTGATCGACCGTTGTAGGAACCTCAACCTTTTTTATCTTATGACCATCATTGACCGGCAAATCCAAACTATTGATCATATCTGTCAGATGCGTCAAAAACTCCCTCATTCTTCATTATTCCAGTTCATAAAACGAGTTGATTTCGGGATTTTCTTCTGTATTTCTATAGCTGGTATCGATTGAGTCTGATGCTGAGAAGTACCCTGTATTGCCTCTTTCACTTGTTGATTAGACGAAATACGACCAGCATTTGTGAGGATATATATGCCAAGTATGTTACCCTTTTCATCCCTCCTAATCTGATAATTGTCGTAAAACTGGAAAGAAGTTCCCGAGGATTCGTATTGAAATTCAATGGGCAATTCGCGATTTCTAGAGCTAATCATACGTAGATCCGTCTTCCATCGGAGCCATAAAAGACTATACAAATCGATTCGCCTCAATTACTTGGCCCTGAGTACATCATCATAACTAGTGAAATAAGGTATCTTGGAGGACGAACTGGGTTCCCCGTCCGTGGCAAGAGAATGTCTGTTTCCATAAATCCCTTGTTTATTCTCAGTCATCGGCACATAAAGCCCGAGAAGCATGTCCTGACTTGGTACAGATACGGGATCCCCCGTAGCAGGAGATAATAAATTTGTATGTGAAAACGTTGGAGAACGAGCCTCAGTCTGAGCTTCTAGAGATGAAGGTACATGTACGGCCATTTGATCTCCGTCAGAATCTGCGTTGAACCCCCCGCGAACCAATGGATGCAGACGAATAGCACGCCCTTCTATTAAAATAGGTTGAAACGCTTGTATACCCAATCTATGCAATGTAGGTGCTCGATTCAACGATACAGGATGACCTTACGTAACTTCCTGAGAGAACTTTCCGTATAATTGATTCTTTCTTCCGAATCATATTCTTAGCAGCTCGCAGGTTACGAGCGACGCGTCGTCCAATTGAATTACGAATTACGAAGGCTTGGGAAGGCTCTATCGACGGTTCTCGGGGTGATCCACATTGATGTAACGAGGGAGACGGACCTACCACGGTAACGAAACGACCCAGATAATCAACCCGCTTTCCAAGCGAATTCTCGCGGAGTCATCCTTCCTTCCCCTCAATAACCTCAGAGAAAGATTTGTAAGGCCTGTTATTAATGTCTCTCATTGGTTGCCCACGTATACCGTTATCAATGGAGGCATCTACAGCTTCTTGAATAAGTCTCTTTTGACACACAATCGATCCGTCCGGTGTGAATTCACTTCCCAGTAGAAAATCGATAGGGGTATTATTCCGGTGAATTATCTTCCTATGAAGTTCATTGAAATCAGAAGTAATTGACTCACCCTCATAGAGTTCGATTATTGGTCGCGATCCAGGTGGAAGAACCGGTAGTAAGTCCAGAACCATCCATTCTGGTTTTATGTTTGTTCCAAGGAAATTCTTAGCCAGTCTCATCCGTCTGACTAAAAGATCCTTTCTCCTTTGAATCGTTCGATCCTCCCACTCATTCCCGGTGGATCCCTGCTTCGCCAATATTTGCCACTCCGGATACGCACAATCCATAACACTCTGCGAATCCAAGCTAGCTAATCATTTCTTAATAGCATCCCCTCCAGTAGCCACTTCCCTCCCCTGGAAAGACTCGAAGTTTAGAGTAGAAAAAGAGATGGTAGAAATGTCTCTCCACGAGCAATCTTCATAGTTGAACAAGCCTCGCGATCACAATGGAGTAGGTTTTTCAGCTACAGGCCTAGCAAGGAAAAGATCGGGATAGGTCGGGTGGGAACCCCCCCCCCCCCCCCCCCCAGAACCGGACGTCGGGGTTTTCTCTCATCCGGCTCAAATAGCTATATCGAGATATGAGGTCGCGGTGGCATTGGGACGTGATAACCAAACTTATTGGGAATCGAATAGCTATTCGTTACTCAAGTCAAAAATTGATGAAATCCTTTTACTGAGTAGTCTCATCCCCCCTTGTTGCATGTATACATACTTATCCCACAGAAATATTGGTTCTGATTAGGGACAAGGGGGGTTTCTCTTGTTCATAATCCAGTTATTACTCCTCCCCAGGTTCCCACTCTACTCCGATGGTTGTCACGTCATTGAAAACGTATCTGCGATGAATAAGTTTCCGCAACCATATCTCCTCATAGAATAATCTTTCATCTGGAAAGGGGCTCGGGTGGAGGATCTCGCCGATAAAGATCTGGATTGATTCTAGAAGTAGTGATTTATATTACGAAGTCTAGTCGATGAATTAATAGGAATTGACCTTGGAGGAGTAACCTCCCTTAGTATCTATAGATCTTTCCGATACTCCTTTCCGAGCCACATGATACTCCCCACGGAAGATATGTCGAAATGGGAGGCATCCCACCGCTACCGGATGGGATGACAGATTGTGATCATTCTGTGGTAATTGGAACGTATAACCAAGTCACACATCGCAATATACCGGGCTTTCTAACTCTTTAAGAGGTTTGGTAAGGAGATTCGCAACGTAACTGGGGATTCGTTTCAAAAACCACACATGAATTACTGGACATGCCAATTTGATGTATCCCATTCGGTACCTCCGAACCCGGGAGTCAGTAAATTCCACTCCGCGATGCTTACAAAAATTAGAATCTCCTTCTTCATTATCAACGGATCGGTAAGTTCCACGGGCACGAACTCCACTCTCTATAGGCCCAGATATTCTTTCGCGGAACAAACCATCCCTCTCTGGTTTATGGGTTTTATAATGCAACGTATGAGGTTGAGTAACTTACCCAACAATTTCTCCATTAGGTAATTCTCTTTCAGCCCAACTACGAATCTGTTCGGGAGAGGCCAATTCAATTCGGAGTTGTTGGTAATTTTGTTGATGAATCATGGGATAATAATATTCTGTTTGTTTTTATTGAAAATATCTCGATTAAACATTTCTACTTTCCCTTCTCGAATCCCCCTCAAGTATCAATTTATGATCCAGATTGAAACCCATAGATCATGATTCTCGAACTAGCAATCGAAAAGATTCTGGAGCAGTATCGGGCTTGGGTACGGGTTTCCCAGTCACGGTGGCATTAGGTACTTCATAACGAGCTTAAATATGATCGGATTTAATAGTAAGCATTTCTTGCAATATATAAGATACACCAAAACCTTCCAAAGCCCAAACTTCCGTTTCTCCCACTCATTGTCCCCCTCGTCTGGATTTCCCTCTAAAAGGTTGTTGTGTAACAAGTGCATGGGGCCCACTGGATCATGCGTGAATCTTATCATCAACCTGATGAATCAATTTCATCATATGAGCTTTCCCAATTGTAACCGATTGTTCAGAAGTATCACCCGTTCGTCCATCAATTAATCTACTCTTTCCGGGATGATCAGGTTCGAATAACCACGGATTGGATGTTTCTGTACTTGCCTTAAATGGTTCCGAAAATACCAGTTTTCTAGAAGCTTCTGGTTCATGTCTTTCATCAAAAGGTGTTATTCTGTGATGCATCTTCGGAAATTCCCCTGCCAACCCAAGCAAACATTCAAAAATCTATCCTACATTCATTCGCGGAGGTACTCCTAAGGGACTTGGTATCATATCTACTGGCGTACCATCCTGTAAATAAGGCATATCCTGCCTAGGTAAGATCTTTGATATAATACCCTTGTTACCGTGTCTGCCAGCTACTTTATCACCTACTTGTATCTTACGTTTCTACAAAATATATATATGTATCATCTCCGAATTATTCATGGGATTATCCTCAGGATAGACCCACATGGCATCAGTGACTCGACCTCTTCCACCAATAGGGACTTTCGGACAACTCTCTTTTGTGTTGACTGCTTGGATACCAAAAATCGCTTGTAATGATTTTCCTTCTGGGGCACGTAATGAATCCCCCCCCTCTCGAGGCGTCAATTTGCCCACTAGAACATCTCCTGTTTCTACCCAAGATCCTGATGCTACAAGCCCATTATCCTTCAAGTGACGAAGGTCATAACTGTCTAATTGGGGTATTTCCTTCGTAATTATCTCAGGACCCTGATTCGTCGCACGAACCTCAACTTCGTGTCTCTTGATATGAAAGGATGTAAAAACATCTTCATATAGCAAACGTTCACTAATCGGTACTGCATCTTCAAAATTGTATCCCTCCCGTGGCATATAAGCTACTAGTATATTTCTACCCAAAGCTAGTTCTCCTCCAACGGTTGCTGCTCCATCCGCCACAACTTCTCCACTTTTCAGAAGTTCTCCTTGAATAACTGTAGGCTTCTGATGTCTACGAGTATTATTATTGGGACGTTCATATATCCTCAATTTAGTTATAGTATCTCCATTCCTGGAGGATAAAGTAATCTCATTACCATCGGTATATTAAATTCATCCTTCTTGTTCGGATACAGCTACACTTCCCGAATCTAGGGCTACTTAACCTTCTGACCCAGTTCCTACAATGCACCTCTCAGGTCTGAAAAGTGGAACCGCTTGGCGTTGCATATTAGAACCCGTCGAAGCGCAGTTTGCATCATTATGCTCGACGGAGGGAATAGGAGAAGCTCCAATGGGGAAATATTGTAGGGGATGAATACCTCGTAAATCCAATTCCTCCCACGTAACGGTTAAGAACTCCTCTCGATACCGAACCGATATAAGCTCCTTCTCCCCGGTCCTCCAATCTGCTATTAACAGATTTCCAGTTCCTATTCGATAATCATCCCCGACGGGTGATAGATCTACTAATTGTCCTTCCATAGATGATTTGGATACTTCATAAAAGGGACTTCGTAAGGATCCGGAATTGCTAACCTTTGCAAAAATAGCTAGGGATGAGATAGGACCAGCATTCATACCCTCAGATGTCTCGATGGGACATATACGTCCGTAATGACTGAAATGGATATCCCGAGCTTGAAAAGTGGCAGTTCGCCGCGTCAATCCCCCGGGACCTAGAGAACTTGATCTTCGTTTATGAACTGTTTCTGCTAGTGGATTGGTCTGGTCCGAAAATTGCGACAAAGGATGTGAGCCAAAAAATTCGTTGAAAGTTGTTGTGAGTGGTGCGGAAGTCACCAATCCCCCGAGAGTTAATGGACGTCTACGCCTGACGGCTCTATGGATATTTTATCGGATCGAATTCTCCGGACGATTCAGGGCTAATTTTAATTGTTCCTGTAATAGATCCGCTACAGACCGAACGCGTCGATTTCCCGGGTGGTCTATATCATCGAGGTTACCCATCCCATAGCTTATCTCTATCAAATAATCTGCGACAGCTAATAGATCTTGGGGTAGTGGGAAATGTTCCGTTTCAGGTACATCGAGATTAGGTTTGATGTTTGAATTTCGTCAACCAATTCGTCCCAATTCGCACCTTTGTTGGAAAAATCTCTTCTGCAATTCCTGGAATATGGATTCTGAAGACACCACATCGACTCCCGGAGAGTATAGATGTTTGTAAAGTTCTAGCATAGCATCTTCCGAAGATTCGATAGTTTCTCTCGATTCTCTGAGTAGATTCAGAAAAATCTTAGGATAACGTACATTCCGCGGGATATCCTCCGTACTCAGTCCCATAGCTAGAAGTAGAACCAAAATGGATATCTTTCGTTTCCTGCTGATACGAATCCATATCCTACTCTTTCTATCTATTTCTGGTTTGAATCTTCCTCCCCAATCCGAAATGATCATGCTGGTATATGTGAAAAATCCCCTGTGGTCCAACTCGCGGTTGTGGTAAACACCAAGACTCCTCAATATCTAGTTAATCAAAACTCTAGCAATTCCATTGATTATAAATGTTCCTTGGGAGGTCATCGAGGGAATAGATCCGAGAAACACATCCTGTTCTTCTACTATTCCGCTTCTCTTCCGAATCAATTAAGCTGGTACATATGGATCGGATGAATATGTGATACATTGATATGTAGCCTCTCTCCTCCCAATCGGAGGTTCCGACAATCGATACTATTCACTAATTGATTAGAATTCGACTTCCTTATCCGTATCTTCAATCTCTGGGAAATCATCAGGTTCTTCAAATGATCTTTCATGAACAAAGCAGTTGAATCCCTCAAATTGAATTCATCCAAGTTCTGGCAATACGAACATCTCCCTATCTCCTATTGATGTTGTACTGAAATCTTATCCTCGTGCGAAACCCTCCTATACCTATTCATCAATTCATTTAGTGATTCCTTCTCCCTCGCATCCCCCCTCCCCTCTCTTTCTCCCGGGTGAGGGATTGAATTTGGTAGATTCTCCCGATGAAGACTGTTCCCGAGTTGGCCAAGGAGATACCACCATCATCAGCGGTTCTTGAGGTATTGGAGGTGTCAAACAAACTATAAATGGATTTCAAAATGATCTGATGGAAGACTTCCCTGCACCCAAAAAATCTTTATCATCCACTTATCAACCATCGGCTCGATTCCGTCATTCCACCGATATGGTGAGTGGGGGTAAGGTGAGACACAACGAGAATGGGGATTCTCGACACGAAATCACAAAGATTCTAGGTGCCTAGTTAGACAGATTCACTTCGCTGGATCTCCAGAAGACGCTGGAGGCATTAACGTCAGCATAATTGATACAATTGGCGCAGTTGTTGCGATTCTCGCTGCGAAGCAACTACCGCGAAGAACCAGTTTTTGCGCCGTGAAGTATCGATTCGTGGAACAGCAATCCGGTAAACATTGATACGGGGAATATCACTTCACATACTACTGAAAATCAATCCATTGTGTCAAATCGTTGGTTTACCCCTCCCCCCCCCAACCCGAGGTGGATCAGAAGAACTATTGAGATTCGAGAATCTATCCCTAAAGGTGGACGACCTAATAATATCTACCTGCTGTTGCCACGGAGTGTCAATATCAATGTGGGGAGGGTGAAATTGACAAGGAAGGGAAAAACTTTTCGAAGTAGAACCCGGTATCTATGCGAACCATTTCTGGGGGGTGGGGAGCGTGAAGGATCCGTTAGATATTTCCAAGAGTGTTAGGAGGGAAAACAAGACCAGGGGGTGGGCAGTAGGGATCCGAGTAAGTCAGAGGATAGTGGAGCAATCTAGGGAAAAATTGGTGTTGGCTGCCTGGGGATGCATAGTATAAAAAGGATGTGTGTGGAAGTGGGGGGGGTGGGCAGCAAGGTTTCCTAACCCATCAAATTGATTGGATGGGGAGAAAAGGTTTCTAGTATCCGACATACTTACGAGCTCAATCCGATACAGAAAAATGAGCAGCTTGCTAATATTCCCATTCAGTGGTATACTTAATATCGAGTCCCCCATCTATCAATCATGTGCCTCGATGCAGGTGAAAGAAGGGCGATATAGTCAAGTGGTAAGACAAAGGACTGCAAATCCTTCATCCCCCAGTTCGAATCTGGGTGTCGCCTTGTTGTGCCAGTATCAATAATTTCGACGATTTCGGGATTGACTACCGCGCCAGACCCGGACACAAATCGAGATGCTCCATAGTATATTATGGCCTATCACGCTAGATGTATCCGGATATGCCACGGATAGGCAATCCTGATCTTAGTGTATCAGGAATCGAGGAGTAAATTATATGGATTGACAACCCCTCGGGGATTGGGACTTGGTAACATTATAAAATATATTGGTGGACGGATCCGCACTCTTATTACCTCCTCCCACTCGGGTATCATATGAAACAGAAATTGATTCCCATGTACGATATGTTACTGACTTCGATTCGGGTTCATCCATATAAGCACCCAGTAGTTGGAGGAAAAGGAATTCAATAGAATTGAATTGAAGGGATAGGAATTACGACCACGGATATGGTTAGTATTGCTTGGGCTGCTCCGATGGTGACTCCTACATTCTCTCTTTCACCTGTGGTTCGGGGAAGAAGTGGATCGCAGTGAGTAATTTTACACTACTCCTCCTAGTATAGTAGAATCCGGGAGATGTGAATCGTTGGGGTGGGGCCCAACGATTCGACCCCCTCTAGAATCTCTTGCTTCTTCGTAGGAAACACATATGGTATAACTAATTCCCTTCCATTTATGGGAGAATTCACCCCCCCCCCCCAATCTCAACTCTCTGTAGGAATCTTCTCTCCCGGGAGGGGGAGTCAACCAGGTAGTTTCCAAACGACCCCTATTGGATATCCGCTGGTTAGATTCATCAAATGCCTCGATCTCTTCTCTACGTAGATATAAATTTTCAGCAATAGGAAATATTGCAGTTCCACTTAAAAGTATTTCAGATAATAGTAGAATCGGATCTAAGCGCCAACCTTGAAAGATAAGAATTCCTCCGCATAATAATCCAATGGAGGAAAGGAAAAAGTCGTAGTATCGGGATAGGTTGGGAATCTATGGATTGGGTAATGCGCCCCCCCCCCCCCAAAAAACCATGGGTGATTTTTTCATTTCGTTGTGGCTTAAGCAGGACCAGTAGTTGGAGCGAGGTGTTATCTCTCACTTCTCATCCACGTCAGTTTCTTCTGTCGAACTTCCCGGATCCTCTTTCACCGGATTGAATCGGGAAATAGATAGATAATCTTGATATATCCGAATCAATGGATAGATAGAAAAATCTCTCCACGTTTCAAATTTCAATCCGGTTTGTTCTTTATGCACCCGATCCACCCCGTTCCGTAAAAATAGGATCTTTAGACTCATGTCTGACTCCATTGGTTACCCATAAATCCATATGTACATATAGATCTCCCCTCCAGAGGGGGGAGGCTAGAACCAAAGATATCACAGGGGAGAGAGATATTGGAACCCGCCAATCCCCTCCCCCCCCCTAGTTTTCGAAGTATGGAGAAACATATTGAATCAGTTTAGTCATGGATTGATTCCTATTGGGATTCATTACTACCGACACCAGTTCAAGTTTCACATCCCCCGGGTAGAGATATGCTGAAAATCGCAGAGATGTTGCACGGGTACATTTGGGACCACACCTCTAGATACATTAGGTTCCCTCTTTGCGGAGACATACAGGAATACACCTATCACTACTAGCCCGATTCCGACTATTGCACCGGGACCTGGTTCCATGGAAATCATAATAAAAAGGATGAGTGAGATGGACCTCCCGATCGATAGATAGATGGGTCTATCTATGTAGATCATCTATCTATCCAGATTTTAATTGGGATGGGACTGTGGAATTCAAATTGGGGGAGTAAAAATTAGTAGTTTACTGGCAACCGAGTTGCTACTTCACGCGGAGTAGCATCCTATTTCATCCCCTACCCCGGGACGTATATTCAACCTTCCCTTATCTACTTACTACCATCCGCGGCGAAACAATAGACCAGGTTCTCGGATTAATTGTTCTGAGCAGCCGTTTGAATGTAAGGAATAGGTAGAAAAGCTGTAGGTATTGGAATAAAGAGTGCAGTAGCTATGAATGCGAGGATATTTACTTCCATATTAGTGGTTCAAATTGATTTGAGGAGTAACTTGAGTGACCCCATTAGGAGAGACTCCTGAACTTTATCGTGATATTGTGAGTCATCCAACTCTACTAGAGTGGATCTGATAATCGGGATAGAAAAAAATTAACTCGGTCTGGTCAAATCTCTGATATCAATTACATAGTATATCACGAAAGAAAATTTTAAGAGTAGTCGATTGTTTACGCTTCTTCGGCAAGAACTTGCCCCCCCCTTTTTTATATTCTTACTGAGACAGAGAAGAGGGGTTAGTCACCGCATCTTTCTGTGGCAGCAAACGAATCTAGAAGCACTGTGGGTGGGAATCTATGGATGGAAAAATCAATGACTGGAATAATTTCCCCTCCTCCCCTTCCCTCTCTCGCCTATGGGTTGACGTGGCTAGAGATTAGCCCCGCAAATAAGCTCATTTGAATACTCGTAGTGAATATCCATAGTAAGCGCGGGCATGTGGAACTGGCGCGAGGCGGATGTCTCGTCTCCTCGAAGAATCAAGACAATTGGGGCTTTCGGGGTTAATATCTCCTGCATCTGTATATCCGAAACGGGATTCGAGTAAAAATGGTTTGTCGGATTCACCGTGGATGGGGAGATAGAGCATTGACTCCTAAGCACCCAGTACATAGACTTTAATTAATTGCTGGGATTGTAGTTCAATCGGTTAGAGCACCGCCCTGTCAAGGCGGAAGTTGCGGGTTCGAGACCCGTCAATCCCGCTACATTTTATTGAGTCATTTCAAATAACTCAGTCGAGATATACAAATTATAATGAAGTAACTCCGCGGTTTCTGGGTCGAGCTGGATTCGAACCAGCGTAGGCGTTGCCAGCGGATTTACAGTCCGTCCCCATTAGCCACTCGGGCATCGACCCATAGATTTAGACCGGGCTTGGAAGTACTTGAAAACAGAATCGGTCTCGGAAGTGTAAATGAAAGGAGTTTATTGATGTTTTCAATCTGGGCCCCTCCCGCCACCCTGAGAAGGTACGAGGGCAAGAGAAGCCATAACGTCCGTAGTGCTTCTGCGAGATGAGTATAAGTACCCCCAGGGGAATTCGAATCCCCGTCGCCTCCTTGAAAGAGAGGTGTCCTAGGCCTCTAGACGATGGGGGCCCAATCACTCTTCAGATAATAAGAGATTATCTATAAATCGTCAATCTGATTCTCCCGAATCCCCCCCGAATACAACATCCAATGGATGGGGAATTGGAATACCTCTCCGAATCCTTATCGCAAAATCCCGCTCGATGCATACCTATATGCGGAACCGCATGTGGCATCTCCCACAACCTCTAGGTCGACTGCTTCCTAGATGTGTAGGAAGTCGAACACGGCATAGAGGTAACGCTGAGACTTAAACCTTGCAATTCTCCGAAGTGAAGTGAGGCAGTTGAAAAGCTTCACCCAATCCATATTTCCATGGACGATTATTTCTTTCACCGATGAACTTATGTATCCCAATAATAATTGGTAATTACCAGCAGCATCAGTAAGTATATAGGCTTCTCCATTGCTTTTGGTTCATTCAATGTTCTGTTTCCCCTCGAGGGAAAACCCAGATTGGAAATCTACGCCTCAAATCACTCGGTTATGACTTCCTCAATTGGGAATATCTCACTCCTGAAGCTCAAAAATATTCTCTCCACCGGTCTGAACTATCCCGGGGGCTACTGCCGGGGGTGGAAGCGGGGCAAGAAAGTCGGGTCGGCGGATAGCGGGAATCGAACCCGCGTCCTCTCCTTGGCAAGGAGATATTTTACCATTCAACTATATCCGCGTGATATGCCACCCCGTTCTATATTGAATAACTATATATGTGGTAACTCCTCTAGTCAACACACCTAATCCATCCACCTCGTCTCGGGATTTTCCCTCGTGGACGGAGAGCCCCCCCCCCCCCGAGGAGGAAGTGTCGATTCCGTAGACCGTAATTATTATTGATTCTCTCTCCCCACTCGCCATTATGAATCGTGAGGAGGGGGCCAGAATTACCGATACATTGAATCTCTGGGATATGAAGGAATTAAGTATACCCACTAGGAAAACTAATCCGATCCATAAGGAAGCCCCTGAAAAGACGACATTTTTGTTGCTTGACCAACCATTGGGGGAAGCAAGCACGACAGGTACACCAATTACTAGTAGGAATGAAATGGCGATTAATGTGAATAAAGCCAATTGGAAAGCAATAGTCGTAGTTAGGACTCTCGACGTATCAGAAGTAGAGGATTTGTACCATCTGATCCCCATCCGGTGGGACTTACACCATACCGAGACCGAGGATTTTGGACGGAACAAGAATCCTTCTAGTTCAGTACCCCGGAATCCAATGTCTCTTTCGAATCTCTTGATAATCCATCAAGTAGGAGTAAGAATTTGATTATTTGGAATGATCCCTATATTGATTTCATAGTAAATCATACGAAACCATCATCTCATATCTTTCGTAATAGGGGTGAATCTCGATACAATACATGTGTATCAAGATCGACAAGATCTCCGAAGAATTGGAGAAGAGCTTTCTAGGAGAGGTGGTCGAGTGGTTTATGGCTCCAGTCTTGAAAACTGGCATAGTGCTGAAACGCTATCGAGGGTTCGAATCCCTCTCTCTCCTCAATTGATTCAGTACCGGACCCGACGGGAGGGGGTATTAGTGGTCTATCGGTGGTCTAAAAGAACCACCTAGTATTTCCCAAAAAATGCCAATGTCCCCGAGGGGAGCCTATTCTTAATAATGATAGATGAGAGGAATCTTCTGAAGCAGTCTGGGGGTATTCCTCCTCCGCCCCGGTTCATGCGCCGCATCTCCAGGCCCAGGTCCCGTGTCAATACTTTCCCTATCAGGGTTCGAGGGATAGGAAACAAACAAATATGAGAGATCTGATGTTAACTAGAGGTATTTAAAATACCAGTTCTATCGATTGACTTATCGGGATGATCAAAGGTCAATTACCCACCCATTTGCGGGATGGGTACGTTCCACCAGATACAACTGGTGAGGATTCAAATTAGCTTCAAATTAGCTTACGGAGATGAGTCGTCATCGCCAAATCACCCCCTCCAGGGGGGTGATTTGTAGACATAAGTGCAAATGCTACCGAAACTTGTGGTTTCCCGGAACCCTATAGAAATGAACAGTGAGTTACACCTCGCCCTTCCCTCATCCGCGAGGTAAAGGTTACTGCTGGGTATATACCGACGTATCGAACTAACCCCACTGGGGGGTTAGTTTATGTATGAGCTGTGTCCCGGTTCCGCAAAGAACCACCAGTAGAAAATGGAAATTTGTCTGGTATGGTAGGTACTAATACTACCAAGTAATAACTTTCCATTAATATCTCAGCAATTTGTCCTAATTTAATGGTGTCATGGAAAGAACGGGTTCGGTATCACGGTCAATTCCCTTCTCAAACCCGGCTGCCGCCGCACGGGCTCTTCCCGCATGCCATAAATGACCCACAAAAAAGAAAAATCCTAGAACGAAATGGGAAGTAGCCAACCAACTTCGGGGAGATACATAGTTCACGGCATTTATCTCAGTAGCTACTCCACCTACGGAATTTAAGGAACCCAGAGGTGCATGAGTCATATACTCCGCGGAGCGTCGCTCCTGCCAGGGTTGTATATCTCTTTTCAACTTACTCAAATCCAAACCGTTGGGGCCTCTCAGTGGCTCCAACCAAGGAGCACGAAGGTCCCAGAAACGCATTGTTTCGCCTCCAAATATGATTTCTCCCGTGGGGGAACGCATCAGGTATTTACCCAAACCAGTAGGTCCTTGAGCGGAACCTATGTTGGCGCCGAGACGCTGGTCCCTGACAAGAAAAGTAAAAGCTTGAGCTTGAGAAGCCTCTGGACCGGTAGGACCATAGAATTCACTAGGATATGCCGTGTTATTGAACCGAACGAAACAACAAGCAGTAAAACCAAAAATAGCAAGTGCTCCTAAGCTATAGGACGGGTAAGCCTCTCCGGACCACACAAAAGCGCGACGGGCCCAAGCAAATGGTTTGGTCAATATGTGCCAGATCCCCCCGGAGATACAGATGGATCCCAGCCAGACATGTCCCCCAATAATATCTTCTAGGTTATCGACACTTACAATCCAACCCTCTCCACCAAAGGGGGATTTGAGTAAGTAACCAAATATGACACTCGGGCTTAAAGTGAGATTCGTAATCTTCCGTACATCCCCACCTCCCGGGGCCCATGTGTCATACAAGCCTCCGAAATATAACGCTTTGAATACTAGGAGGAAGGCGCCGGCTCCTAACAAGATTAGATGAATACCCAATATAGTAGTCATCTTATTTTTGTCCTTCCATATATAGCCGAAAAATGGGAAGGACTCTTCTGAAGTCTCGGGGCCAATGAGAGCGTGATAAATACCCCCGAACCCTAGAACCGCGGAAGATATCAAATGAAGGACTCCAGAAACAAAATAGGGAAAGGTATCGACGACTTCCCCACCGGGACCCACTCCCCAACCTAGGGTAGCTAGGTGGGGAAGTAGAATTAACCCCTGTTCATACATAGGCTTCTCCGGAACGAAGTGAGCCACTTCAAACAAATTCATGGCTCCAGCCCGAAACACGATCAAGCCAGCATGAGCTACATGGGCACCGAGTAATTTACCAGACAGATTGATCAGTCGAGCGTTACCGGCCCACCAAGCGAAACCTGTGGTTTCCTGATCGCGACCACCCAGAGACAGAGTTTCGTTAAAGAGCGTTTCCACGGGGTAAGACCTCCTCGGGGAATACAAGGTTTTCATGAGGCTGATCCTGAGCTGCCATCCAGGCACGAATACCCTCATTCGACAGAATGTTCTTTGTGTAGAAAGTTTCAAACTCAGGATCTTCCGCCGCACGAATTTCTTGGGAAACGAAGTCATAAGCACGCGAATTCAAAGCGAGACCAACTACTCCGATAGCACTCATCCATAATCCAGTTACTGGCACGAATAACATAAAGAAATGCAACCAACGTTTGTTGGAGAAAGCGACACCGAATATTTGGGACCAGAAACGATTAGCGGTAACCATTGAATAGGTCTCTTCGGATTGAGTTGGGTTAAAAGCACGGAATGTATTTGCGCCATCACCGTCTTCAAATAAGGTGTTTTCCACCGTGGCGCCATGAATGGCACACGAAAGAGCAGCACCAAGGACTCCGGCGACTCCCATCATATGAAACGGGTTCAACGTCCAGTTGTGAAAACCCTGGAAAAAGAGAATGAATCGAGAGATAGCTGCTACACCGAAGCTGGGTGCAAAAAACCAACCGGATTGCCCTAACGGGTAGATTAGGAATACAGAAACAGAAACAGCAATGGGAGCAGAGAACGCTATTGCATTATGGGGACGTAATTGTACGGACCTAGCAAGTTCGAATTGACGTAACATGAAACCTATCAAAGCGAAGGAACCGTGAAGAGCAACAAAGGTCCATAGACCCCCTAATTGGCACCAACGGGTGAAGTCTCCCTGTGCTTCCGGACCCCACAGTAGAAGCAAGGAATGAGCGAGACTATTTGCAGGGGTGGAAACTGCGGCAGTCAGAAAATTGCAACCTTCCAAGTAGGAACTAGCTAATCCATGAGTATACCACGAGGTGACGAAGGTTGTGCCGGTGAACCAACCGCCTAGGGAGAAATAAGCGGTGGGGAAAAGTAATAGACCGGACCAACCTACAAATACGAAACGATCCCTTCGTAGCCAATCGTCCATACTATCAAACAAATCTTTCGATTCCTTGGAGGATTTTCCAATGGCGATGGTCATAGTTATTCTCCTATTCAACTCTTCCAACCATTTTGGGTGCCCTTCTATTTCATGACATGATAGGGTCGTGGTGTAGGAAATGAAACTACCATATCACTGCCCCTTCTGAATAAGAATTTGTCGGAATCTCTCTGGCATGGTAACAATATTCCTAGGTCCCGTCGAGGGTACTTTTCTACTCCGTCTCGTTCCCCCAAGCGGATGGATATGGATAGAGTACCGATACAACGAAATTGATTTCGTGATTCTTCAGAAAGTGGGTAACCCTTTCTCTTCTTCCGAGACTCCATCAACCCGTTCGCTACGTCGATGAATCCTGATCCGGAACTTTATCCCAGCTAGATTCCTTCCAATTGAACAATCAACGGCATCTATTGGATCTCTTTATGTGGTGCTGGTGTTTCCTCCCGCATGTCCTGCCCACTGGAGAAGTACAGGAAGGAGTGGGAGAAGCACCAATTTTCAGCAATCTATCTATTTGGTGAATTGAGTAGGACACGCGTACATACAGATATTTATGATCCGTATCTTCACTTTACTCGTCTATTTCACGATGGAAGAGACACTA
>NW_028239593.1:0-31485 GCF_047967505.1 Dipteris shenzhenensis | reverse complement strand
TAAGAATCACATTCAGCAACTGATTTGTGATTTTGGACGCGTCATGGAAATCCTCACACTCAATCAAAATCAAATAATGGAATATTTGCATCTCAAGGAAATTGACTCCATACGGATGGGATTGAATTATGAATATTCAATGGGAGTATTTATCGACGAAGACAGTTGCTCCTTCTGTAAATGCGGACTGACGGAGCTCGGTAGCTTCATTCCGTGGAGTAACCATAGATATTATCCCCGATCGGATAGACTTGGGGCCAGGAATACGACATAATCATTCAAGTTTCGTTAGATGGCGAATTTCAAGAAACGTTGAAACGGAAACATTTCCCTTGGATCCGGAAATGGCGGCTGCAAAACTCCGCATAAACGATCTCGATTTCGAGCCACACGTCGCTTTCCACCATATCGTTTTAGACGAGGTTTTACCGTAATATCCAGAGTTCAAATGTTATTTTCTTACCGGGAGATTGTTACCACCACAACAATTTCAATAAGATCTACTGATACTACCTGCGGCTGCCCGTCGGGAAGAGCTGTCCCAACAACCCCGAATCAGTAACATTCGGAATTTATTCTATGTTAAGCATTCAGTTTTTCTTTAGCCGCATACGTCACCTCAACCGTAATTTCCGTAATGTTATTTTGTTCCGCGGAAGTTTCCGTATTCTTCTTAGTTTTACCCCTCACGAAACCAGGAATTTTGCTTAACTCCAATTGACTCTCGGGGGTCCAATTCAGAATTCTATCTGTAGATAATGATTTGGTAACCACTTCTTTAGTATCGTGTCCGCCAAAAGCGTCTAGTGGGTGATCTTCCATACCTAGATTGGATGAATTATGGATTGGATCGGCTATCTGATTAGTTCCTTCGTAACCTAGGAAAGGTCGGTATCCTAGCGGAAAATTCTGGATATGGACGGGTGAAGAAATAACCCCGCATGGAATATTGAGACGTTTACCGATATGGCGTTCCATCTGGGTTCCAAAGATCGCAGGAGGTTCAATACAAGCTATCGTATCTCCAACTTTGGTATGATCCTCCATAATTAATATCTCATCACGTAAGCCCTGAACCTGCTCATTAAACCACTTCGCGTCGTGTTTGCAATAAGTACCCGAACAAATAACACGAATTCCCATTTCTCTAGTGAGTATTCTAGTAATCGAAGCTGCGTGGGTGGCATCACCAGATACTACTGCTTTTTTTCCAGTCGGATTCTGACAATCGATGGATCTTGGAAACCAAGCCGCCTGAGAAACAAATTTGGTTTGATTTTCAATATACGACTCATAATTGACTCTCTCTTTCGGCAAGGCGGAAGCCCACGCATTTATATACTTCTCCATCTGTCCAATGAATTCGGCTGTATCTGAGATTCCCATCGGAGTGGTTGATATGTAAGGCATCCCAAATTCCTTCTCCGGAAAGATTGCTGTCATTAGACCCACTTCGCGATGAGGAACTATATTAAACCGAGCTTTTGGTAAATCCTCCAAATCCCTCAAAGATCCTCCTTCTGGAATTATTTGGTTGACTAAGATTCCTAAATCTTGCAGTAGACGTCTCAATTCGCGACAATCATGTTGGTTATGAAAACCCAGAGTGGATATTCCAATAATATTTGCTGAGGGCGCGTCTGTCAGAGACCGATCCAATGTACCCCGTCTACGAGCTTTATCCAAATAATAGCGAATTATTTGCTCTGAAGTCCTATCTGCTGCTTGAAGCTCATTGACTCTATAGTAATTGACATCTGCGGGAATTACATCAGACGTAGAATAGATAGAAGCTCGATCCACGAAATTCTGCGAATCTTCTTGTGAGATACTAGAGGTACATGTAGGCGTCAAGACAATTGGATCGGGACATTATTCCTCATCTTTTCGATTTATATTATTAATAACCCTTTCCTGAGATCCACGTGCTGATACGTGACGGTCCACTATACTAGCAGTTACTGGGGTGAAATCCCTCTCCCTCTCCGACGTAGATCACATTACATTGAAATGGTCATCTCCCAGAGGAGCATGCATTATGGCATGTACATTCTTAAAGGAACTGGCTACTCGTAGAGTACCGATATGAGCGGGTCCGGCATACATCCAATAGGCTAATTTCATGAATTATTCTTAATATTGTTTTTCGCCCCGGGATCTATTGCTATATCCGGCTCACCGTCGTAACATGAACTGGACGATCCATCAATAGGTGGGAGGAGGGACTCGGAGTAGTCCGTCCCAATTTAGAACGTTCCTGACTCTCCCACAAAAGAAGGAAAAAAAAAAGATCACAGAAAAGGAGATGGGGTGTATCTACTTATGCATCAAGATCTGGGACGGAAGGATTCGAACCTCCGAATGACGGGACCAAAACCCGCTGCCTTACCACTTGGCCACGCCCCATACATATTTGATATAATGAATATCCCATACTTCGACTCTCATGTCAACCCCCCTTCCTGAATGGGTTGTGCAGATACGACTCCGGCAGGAATTGAAAGATGGTAACTAGGAATCAAAAGATAATAAATTCCCGTGAAACTTGGTGTGAAGGGATTTGTTTCACCAACCATTCAATCATTGATTCCGTCGAAATGCTGTAGATATTTATGACGCCGCAAATATCTACCCCCCTCTATTCGGATGGAAGTATCCGTAACAGTATGTACTCAATGGGTCGACTGATTGGTAATTGTCCCCGCACCGTACCGGGGTGAAAATTTCCGCCATTGGAGGATGAAAATGATAGTTCCGTTTAACACTGATACGGGGAATCCCTTACACCTGAGTGACGCTTCTCTTGCTAGGTTACCTGAAGCTTATGCTATTTCTGATCCGATTGTGGATGTAATGCCAGTTATACCAGCGTTTTTCCTACTTCTAGCTTTCGTATGGCAGGCTTCGGTGAGTTTCCGGTAGTAAACCACTCGGGATTGGGGATCCGGCCCCCCCCCAGCGGAATGATAAACCCCAAAGTAGGTGGGGGGTTGAAAACTGATATATTATGGGATTCAGATTCGAGATCCATTCCAACCAGATTGCTGCTTCGGAATAGAATCCCCAATTCCTATCGTGAGGCGGGGTCACTCACTCCCTTCCTTCCCCACCTTCACTTTGACTAATGGAATCGAGTCGCCCACCTTCTGTATTATGGTTAGTTTTAACTATTGGTAAGATTGATAATGTTCATAAAACGAAAAAAAATTAGGAAAACGGAGAGAGATTAGTGAGATGTCATTGAAGGAGTGGGATCTCGCTCTTATTCCCCCATACCTTTGCACCCCCGCCACCAGCTGACTCGCCGGGAGGGGAAACTGACCCCTCCCGGCTATACTAATAAATATCGCAGTTGGGATTGGGGGAAGTCCATCCCTCCTTCTTACACTGCGATGAATCCAATTGAGCATTTCGTAGTACCTAATGCGCCAATTTACTTGCAACGACTCGGACTCAAATCGATTCATTCAAAAGAAAAAGGATATCCCGGAGGAGAAGACGTTCGAGTCGGATATATGTTATTCACCTCAGCAGATTCCTGATTCTTCCTATTCCTTCTTTGAATCGAAGAAGAAACGTATGGTATAAATATGAAAAATGTGTTCCGTTCCGTTTCACTTCTAGTTACGATCAGGGGGACTAGGTCATGCTTACTCTTAAGCTATTCGTTTATACAGTAGTTATCTCTTCTGTTTCTCTCTTCGTTTTTGGATTCCCATCAAACGACCCTGGGCGTAACCCCGGGCGCAAAGAATAAATGAAGTCCGATATGCAATTCGTCGGAATTGCCTTGTCCAACGGATCAGTTAATTATTGGGGGAGAGAGAGGGATTCGAACCCTCGGTACAAATGTATTGTACAACGGATTAGCAATCCGACGCTTTAGACCTCTCGGCCATCTCTCCATGCGGTGGAATCCTTTGGACTTTACCACGAGGCTGGGACGGAAGTCCATACTTCAATGGAAGTATAGGAGACGGCGTGTCTGAGAAATCTGTTACAAGGCGAAGTTCAATCCCGAATAGGAAGCATCATTTTCTCCTTCCCCCCCCCCCCCCCCGATTCTCCTCCGAGAATCAGATTCTTGAATGAATCACTTTCATTCAGCCGGGATTGGAATCTCCCAGCCTAGCCGCGATCAGCCAGGCTGCCTATCTATGCGGTGACGAACCAGTTACCGATACAATGCGAGACCCAATCTTACGGCTAAGATACTTGTTAGAGAGGCACTAATAAGGGCCAGAATCATCTGCCCATCCGGGATTGATGTCATTACTTATCTCCCGATTCTTTATACATTTCGAGAAACGAGGAATGAAATGCGAGATTTCCTCGTTTACGTGAATCACCATCTCTCATTTAATTGTACCAATTTCAATTTGTCATGGCCACACAAAAACATCTCCTGTATTTCAGATACACCATTCCGGGAGTGTCTATTGAAGTAGTGGGAGGAGGCGGGGGATAATTGCGAAAGGAAAAGGGGACCGCTTTGATTTAGATATTTCTGAAGATGAGGAGGTAGGTGGTGAATCTAGAACTAATTGCACAACTTGCTGTTCTGGCATTAGTAGTTGCATCAGGACCACTAGTAATTGCTCTATCAGCAGCCCGTAAGGGAAATTTGTAATTCTGTCGTACCATCTCCGGAAGCAAGAAAATTTCTCATTAAACACTGAATTCCGGAGATGGATATTTGAAACGGGGGGGGGGGGGGGAGCTCCTTTTTACTAACACTTTTGGCTACAACCCATCCTTAGACAGGAAAGACTTATATATGATACAATCCAATCGTGGCGGGTATGGTTTAGTGGTAAAAGTGTGATTCGCTTCATTTTCGAACCAGGTAGCTGAGGGATCTTTCAAATTGATTTCTCACTCGATCGAAAAGCTTTATTTCTAAGGGAAGTCCACATACTTTCCTACAATGAGTGTCGGTGTAGAAAGCGTTATTCCTGTCATTCCTATATATTCCTACGTTTGCGAAGTCGAACCAGTTGCATATCGGAATAATGAAGCGGAATTTTTCCAGGATCCAGAGGTCCCGGAACAACTAGTGTAGAATCTATGGATAGCAACCCGAAATATTTGTCTCATCGTCACTGAATCTCTGATCCAGTAATGAATCCGAGCCAAATAGTTATGAAAAGATCGATCCTTATTTACCAGGATTATCAAGCATTTCGTGGACAATTCTATAACTCGGTGAAAGAAAAAATATTCTCCTAAGGATTGTCATCTATAGAAATAAGAAACGAAGTAACCGGAAGAGACATCGGCTGACCTTCGATTCGACAAAGTATTTTCACGAGTCGTGGGAGTAATATGCTTTTCCACAGGGATCATCTAGGAAGTGTGTTCCCGTCTCGTCGGATACGGAAGAAACTGACATAGATGCTATGGATCCTTCTCACCAGCAATGTAACCCTGGTCGAGAAGGAGGAGATATCCGCAATGAGTCTTCGGAATGAGATTCCAATGCTTTCCATTTCTCTGTTTACGCAGCGAAGAGTGAAAAAGAATCTCTCTATGCTTGTATCTGGGGATATTCATCTCCCTCAAGCTCCTCCTTCTACTATCCATTCCATAGAGGAGCCGAATGAAGGGAGACCTTCACGTTCGGTTCTGAATTAGAGATGCCATAATGAACTCATTCAGTAGCATCGACTATAACCCCTAGCCTTCCAAGCTACTGATGCGGGTTCGATTCCCGCTACCCGCTCACCAATTGAACCGGTTTAAGTTACCCTTCTCCATCTCCCGATTCCCGCTAATCTAGGCTTGGGTTCTGGCTCCCGCTACGCAGCCATACCTTGAACAAACCGAAGTTATTGTTTTTGTTTGTCCATAGCATAGTTCCTGCCCCCCCCCTCGGGGGGGGGGGGCGTCCATCGTCTAATGGATAGGACAGAGGTCTTCTAAACCTCCAATATAGGTTCGAATCCTATTGGACGTAATTCCGTGTATACGACTGATGGGTGTTTGCAAATTGCAAATGGCTTCTGATCCTTTTTCTTTCCTCCCACCCCCTACTCAAGACATATTTTGCGTGTTCTGAAAGTTATTTTTTACTTCTCGCGAAGCAAGAAAAGTTCCGTATATTCTTTAATAGCTTCCTTTGAAAGCATCTCTGCTTGTTCCGTAAACATCTTGGTAGAACGAATAATTTCGACGGATCCGGGTTTATTGGTTGTTATATACTCACGTAACTGAACCAGGAATCTCTTCACCTTCTCGACGTCCAATATATCCAAATATCCATTAACTCCGGTATGAATAGTAGCTACTTGTTCTTCTACCGATAGTGGGGATGATTGAGATTGTTTAAGTAACTCACGTAGCCGCTGACCCCTTGCTAGCTGATTTTGAGTAGCTTTATCGAGATCAGAAGCAAATTAGGCAAAAGCTTCTAATTCAGCAAATTGAGCTAATTCCAATTTTGATTTACCAGCTACTTGTTTCATGGCTTTGATCTAAGCGGCGGATCCTACTCTAGATACGGAAATCCCCACATTGATTGCCGGTCGAATTCCAGCATTGAATAGATCCGCTGATAGAAATATCTGTCCATCAGTGATAGAAATGACATTAGTCGGGATGTAGGCTGAGACATCTCCGGCCTGGGTCTCGACGATGGGCAAAGCGGTCATGCTACCTTCACCTAATTGGGTACTTGATTTAGCCGCTCTTTCCAAGAGACGCGAATGTAGATAAAAAACATCTCCTGGATATGCTTCTCGTCCGGGTGGTCTTCTCAGTAGGAGAGACATCTGTCGATGAGCCTGAGCTTGTTTAGAAAGATCATCATAGATAATCAGGGTATGTTGTTTACGATACATGAAGTATTCAGCCGGAGCTGCTCCTGTATAGGGGGCGAGATATTGCAGAGTAGCCGGAGAGTTTGCAGTCTCCGATACCACAATTGTATATTCCATGGCGCCACGATCCTGAGAAGTATTCACTACCTGAGCTACGGAGGAGGCTTTTTGACCAATCGCTACATAAACACATATAACATTTTGACCTTTCTGATTCAAAATTGTATCTGTAGCTACTGCTGTTTTACCCGTCTGTCTGTCTCCAATTATTAACTCTCGCTGGCCGCGTCCTATGGGGATCATAGAGTCAATAGCAATAAGACCCGTTTGTGAGGGTTCATATACGGAACGCCTTGAAATAATCCCCGGAGCAGGGGATTCAATCGGTCTAGATTCAGAAGCTGGAATTTGGCCTCTGCCATCAATGGGTTAAGCTAAAGCATTTGCGACACGACCTGAGAAGGAATCACTAACTGGTACTTGGGCAATCCTTCCCGTTGCTTTTACAGAACCTCCTTCCTGTATGGCCAAACCATCACCCATCGATACAGCCCCGACATTATCAGATTCCGGATTCAGAGCAATTCCTACTGTACCGTCTTCAGATTCTGCCAATTCACCAGCCATTACTTCGTTAAGACCATGAATGCGAGCGATCCCATCTCCGACTTGGAGTACGGTGCCGGTATTGACAACCTCTACTTCTGGAACATATCCCTCAATTTGTTTGCGAATAATACTGCTAATTTCGCCGGGTCGAATATTTATTACCATTAGCATCTATTTACTATCTTCTTGAGAAATGGGACCTACGGAAGCTAATACGGAAGCTAATCAGCTGCGTTTTCCATGGCCCGGAATAGGCCAATGTGATAATCAATCATGCGCAAATGCAATTCGCCATCTAAACGACTATTCGGACTCTCCGGAGCTCTTTCTGAGGCAAGGCGAGAGACTTGCTGGCGAACCTGTTCAATTGCCCGTTGTTTTTCAAAACGAATAGTATAATTTTTACTATCCTCCAATCTTTTTGGATCTTCATCAGCCGCATCAACGAGATCCCGCTTCTCCCCCTCCATTTGCGTGAGTCCATTCACGCGGATCTCATCCGCTTTCACTTTTGCTTGTTGCAAACGAGTCCGAGCCTGCTTGAGTTTTTCGGTAGCCTCTTTATAACGTTCCTCCGCGTCACGAATAGTACTCAAGATTGTTCCCTTACAATTCTCCAGTAGATTGGTCAATGAAAGTAGATTATATATCTCCGGTTCCCAGAGATCTGTGGTCCCTTCCCAAACCGAACATGGATCTTTCGATTCATTCGGCTTTCCCGCCCGTACCTCTCGATAGGATAAGAAAATCCAATATCTTCACGGACCTGCCATCCCTATGAATGTAGTCCACAGGTGGAAATCAAATTGCTGAAACTTGAAAATCATCGAGGGCTCTTCTGGACGATACTCCTCCTACCAGCGAAGTCGTTTCCTCTGAATAATATTCATTCCAGATGGGTTGTCTATTCAGCAGATTGAACAAAATTTGGTTCCTACCGGTAGATTTTACCTCCCCCCGCGAGAAATGAGAGAGGTGGGGCTATTCCCGATATGAGTGTTGTATATCGAAGAAATCTCCGACCATGCTTTGGAATCTTTGCACAGCAGGGGGAAGAGGACCCGAATTCTTGCTTAGACTTCAAGCGATTCAGCTTTAGCCGTATTGATGATATTCCCCTATCAGTCGGTGAAAGCAATAAAGTTTCTACCGATTTCACGAAATGCTCTGGTTCTTACATGATGTCACTCATTTGCAAGTAATTCGTCGGGATTTTGCATCTACTCCTGTTCCAAATGCAACCGGAGGAATCCAGTTATCTCATTCAGATATGCGACTCGCACACACTCCCTTTCCAAAATAAAATAGTACACCCGAAACTAGAATCAGATTAATCGGATTTGTCTCCAAGATATTGGTATTCGAACCAAAACCCGCGGCAGGAGTCCAATGACTCGTAGAGACGGCGATGTCACTTATACTTCTCATGCTCCCTCCCCCTCCCAAGGGATTATCTAAATCCTACATAATTCCTTCAATCTGACCTGGAATAGAATCATGGATTCGGAGGGAATACCTACACACTAGATAAAAAATAGAACTGACGTGGGAATGGAACGGAGCAATCAACTGGTTCATTCCATACTGATGTGGGGGGGGGGATTCACAAAATAACTTGGAGAGTCGCGAGAAGGAATCGATAAAATAGATTGATCGAGGATTTTCTGTCAGACCCCCCCCCCTGAATAAGATAATCTCCCAATCAGATAATCGATTTGGAAAGGGTCCGATTGGGGAGGGGGTACAGGGCTCCCCAAGTACCCCTCACTGTGGGTGGATCGAACGAAAGGATTTGCAGATAACGGTGCTAGGGCTACAACTGGTCCATAGATTGTTAAAGCTTCCGTGAAGGCTAAACTTGACAATGAAGTGCCTCGAATTTTACCCTCTGCCTCTGGTTGTCTCGCAATACCTTCTACTGCTTGACCCGCGGCAGTGCCTTGACCAACACCGGGACCAATAGAAGCGAGGCCTACAGCTAATCCGGCAGCAATAACAGAAGCAGCAGGAATCAAGGGGTTCGTATTAATCTCCTCTTTTTTATTTAATTCAACCAATTCCGACTTAGCAAAGATCAATGCCTACTGGAATAATTCTGTGAAAATTCACTCAGAGCCGCTGATGGGTTGAAATGTTCCTTCCGATTCACTTGTTTCTATTCGAAGCATTGAAATAGCAATACCGGTGGGCGAGAAATAAAGCCATTCCCCCGACGAGAATCCACCAATCTCACTCGTTACCCGTAATGCAGCAATTGGATGAAAATATAGTACTTCATGATGAGGAATTCCAGCCACGGCCCGGATGAGATTCAACTCCTTGTTGTAACACGATAGGAGATACTAGTAAGTATCGGTATCATTGGTTCCCGAGGTGACAAAGATTCCCACGAATTGCGGAACATCTTGTGATTCGTCCCCCCCTGCAGACTGGAGGGAATGCTCGAGTCGAATGGTGGGAATCACTATTGTCATTTCCATCCCCATCCCTTTGAATGGAAATGGGAGTAGTAGGATTTCCCCCCCCCCCTCTAATAGGAGGGGGGTATCATATTATTATACCACAGAAACAGTTTTTGCTACTCCAAGAGGTGGCCCGAGTACCTGTCGAATACCACGATCCTAATCCGATGATTCGTCGGAATCGAAACTCGGTTAATGATGACCCTCCATGGATTCCCCTATATAAGCTGCAGCTGGAGTCGCAAGAATCAAAGCTTGAATGGCACTTGTGAATGATCCTGGAAGCATCATAGGTACGGGAACAATTAGGGGTACTAGAGAGACGAGGACAGCTACTACCAACTCATCAGCTAATATATTTCCGAAGAGTCGGAAACTAGGTGGTGAAGGTTTAGTGAAATCTTCTGGAATATTAATAGGTAGCAGTACTGGAGTGGGTTGGATGTATTTACCGAAGTAACTAAGACCTCTCTTGTTTAGACCCGCGTGGAAATATGCCACTGATGTAGGCAAAGCTAATGCAACAGTTGTATTGATATCATTCGTAGGTGCAGCCAACTCTCCATGAGGTGATTGGATAACTCGCCGAGGAAACAGAGCACCTGACCGGTTAGAAACAGAAATGGATGGAAACATAGTTCCAATGAATGCAACCCAGGGACGATACCCTTCTTCCCCCATCTGAGTTCTAGTCGGATCCCTAATAGATTCAAGAATATATTCAATGAAATTTTGACTGCCAGTCGGGATGGTTTGCAAATCCCGAGTAGCTGCGGTAGATAAACCCAATGATATAGCAATTACTACCCGGGAAGTTACAAGAACTTGTGCATGAACTTGGAAATTTCCTACTTGCCAATAGAGATGTTGACCCACTTCCACGCCCGATACTTGATATAGATTATCAATCCCATGAATGGACAATTGTTCGGAATTCGTATTACCTCCTTATCAGGAATCAACGTGGGGAAGAATGATTTGCACAGAACAATCAAGTGGATTCCTAATCACTACATAATCCCAGGGTTGTCCCCATAATAGAGTCACAGCATATTGCTGTCTCTGGGGTAAGTCTCTGTTTCATTCTACCACGAATAGTTGGGATAGTTACTGATTTCACTATCTATTAAGTTCAATATCTTTGAGTTCGAACGACCCTCAGAAATAGCCAGTGTTGATTTATCCAGTACCCGTCGAATGGAGGACCGCGCATCATCATTACTTGGAATCGGAATATCTGTGAGATCTGGATCGCAATCTGTATCGACGACACAGATTGTAGGAATACCTGAAGTGATACGTTCTCTAATAGCAGTGGATTATTCGTGTTGATCAGTAATTATCGCAATATCGGGTAAATTTGACATATATTGAATTCCACCTAGATACTTCTTCAATCGAAGTAATTGTTTTTTCGGAATCGATGCCTCTTTTTTCGGGAGTCGATCGAACCCCCCCGTATCTTCTTCATTCTGCAAATATTGAAATCTCTGAAGACGTGTTTCTGTAGTGGACCAATTCGTTAACATGCCACCGAGCCACTTTTCATTCACGTAGTGACATCGAGATTTCGTCGCAGCCGATGCAATTAGATCAGCTACTTGGTATTTTGTACCTACTATTGAGAATTCTTTTCCCTCCGTCGCTGCATTGGATACCGAATCACAGGCTTCGGATAGGAGACGAGCAGTCTGAGTTAGATCGGGAATGTGAACACCTTTCCGTTCCGTAAATATATAAGGTGACATCTTGGGATTCCACTTTTGGGTTTGATGACCGAAATGGACCCCCGCCTCCATCATCCCTTCTGGATCGATATTCCAATTTTTCTGTTGCATTTTACCCCCCCAAAAAAGAACTACGAAAAGCCGCAGATTGATTTGATTTTTATGGAAGTTACGTAATTATTACGATTCACTGGTCGGGATTATTGAGTGAGACATACCCGAGATGCTACGTCGCAAAATGATTCTGAATCTCATTCACCAATATTGACTCCGGGGAGGGGTTGTCTCAATCCTTCGTGAATCATTAATCTATGGTGGGAACTCGGCTCCCTCCCGTAATAAGTATGAGGGGGAATATCCCTTGCCTCTCGACTGAAGATGTTAAAATCACTAATAGCTAAATAAAATTCCGTATTTCTCTCTACATCTAGTTGACGAATAACCTCCTGACTGCCGGTCCCAATGGGAACGAGATCACCAAGGATGACATTTTCTTTCAGTCCCTTCAACCAATCGATTCGACCCCGAATAGCGGCTCTAGCCAGTACCCGAGTAGTTTCTTGAAAACTCGCCTCTGATATAAAACTAGTAGTGTTAAGAGATGCTTTTGTCATTCCCAATACAACAGGTTCGTAGAAATTCGATTCTTTTAAGACGCGATTCATTCGTTACGCTTATGATGATTCAATAAGCTCTCCGGGTAAGAAAACATTAGTTATTCCATCTTCCAACGTTACTACTTTCGATGTCAGTTGTCAAATGATGATTTCTATATGCCTATCGGATATTTACACCCCCTGGGATCCATGAACCTTTTGAATTTGATCAATCGGAACCAGTTGACAATCTTCCATACCTATTCCGGCACTCGTGAAATGACTCCAAGGATTACCAACTAATCTTGTAATAGTTCTCCTCCATCTATCAGAAATATCTTCGATTCTTGCTAAGGTAAAAGCGGTGGAACGAGATTCCAACAACTGCTCAACCTTTGGAAAACCCTGAATAATATCCCCAGACCTCGATCTATCGTGTAGTAATGTTATTAATGTATCCCCCTTCCCAATGATATCTCCGTAATTCTTATGAATAGTCGCCCCCTCAGTTGCTAGGAGAGGCTTGGCTGTTCTGATTGGTGAGTATTCTCGGTGAATAGCTATGATTTGGCCGGATTGGAGGCAGATATCACCCCCGTAAATGCATGCGTTTTCACTGACCAGAAGTCCGAGATTAATAGGCAGAATTCTTGCTCCGGGGAAATATGATGGGGGGAAGATCAATCTGGGGAAGCATCCTCCCACCAATAAATCTGGGGAGTATTCAAATATCGATTCATTTTCATCTATTGAATACCAATACCTACGTCCCGATGCATCTGTTGACTCATCGACAAAGGGATCCTCGGCAAAAGAGACTTTGTTGCTTGATACGGAGTAGGAAAACAACAAAGAGTAGGGGCTATTTTGTGAATCACCTAAAAGGCCCAACTTTTTGTTTCCCCTTCCACCAGTAGTAGGATAAAATTCTCCAAAATCTGTCAATACTCCTTTTGGTCCTGCGGTACCTCTCCAAATAGATCCAGCATCAGAATCCGAGTGGGGATCTTTTGAATCTATGTTGTTACGAAAGACAGTCATACCCCCCGATCCAGAATTATCGGAATATGCACCCCCCCTTCCATATACCCCTCCGTCTGGGTCGGGGGGCAGGGGGTTACGAAAAAGATTGGATGGTGATAGGATTAAGAAGGATGCACCTTGTTGGGGTACTACATGAATAGTACCTCGATATCCGACAAATTCTTTATTTTTATTCTCATCGCGTGAATTCAAATTGATGGGGGATAGCTTCCCACCGAGCGCCAGTTGTGGAGGAGCTTCCCCAGCTCTTGTCTCAGGGGACAAAAACGGATTGGAAAGTCCCATTGGGTTAACCTGGAGGAAGGTGCTAAGACTGTCACTTATCTTAATATTGGTGAGAGACAGATACGACCCTTCCGGGGGAGGGGGGGATTCTTGCCAATCAGCCACTAAACAAGTTTGAACCAATTGGATATCTGTGTTGTCACTTATTTCTACTACTTCGCCGTCTCTGTAAAAGATATAGGTAAAGACTTGAATTCCCAAGTCTTTCTCTGTCTTTGGTATTTCAGGCATTCGTATTGGAGAATCACCAGGTACATTGTATTCTACAACTGTTCTTATTGAGACAGAGGGCTTCCTTCTTCTAGCCGATGCAACTGGTTGGGGATAAACCCAATTATCAGATTTGAATTCACCGAGAATCAGATGCCCTGGTGGAATCAAAGTATCAGCCTGTTTAGATATATTAGTTTTCTTTTTCGGATAATAGATATATCCGGGTAAGATTCTTATTTTGATACTATTGGGTATCTTTTCTATGCGAACCAACCCACCCATCTGACTAATAATATTAGAAGTTATTTGTGTGCCCTCCTCGACAACACTGTTGTTCTTCACCAAAATGGATGAGGAAGGCTCGCAAATAGTATACACTTCTTCAGGGATCAAGGAAGAGTTACCTCCTTTGGTGACTTTATACCGCGATCTAGAACTTGCTGTTTCACTGCCAGAAACCAATTCTCCTTCATCAATGGGTTCTACTTCTGCAGTACCATATCTTACAACTCCCGAAACGTTGGTTCGATACTTCGAGTCTTCGCAAATAGCAATAATTTCATTCCGATCCAAAATCACGTTATTGAGTATACGGAACTCGGAATTTGCGTAAGATAATTTCCTGTACCGACCCTCCTGTTCCGGTGATAGAGGAACCACCTCTGTTCCCCCACCTCGACCCATGGAAGGAGTTGAAACAAATCTCGACGAATTCAATTCACTTTTGATAGATTCAAAATCGACATTGATTCCGGACTCCCATATCCATTCCTGATAACATCCAGAGTTAATGACACTAATATTCTCCCAATTTACCTCCCGAAGCTCGCGTTTACTCTCGTTGGAATGGGATCTGGTATCAATTCTATCTTGATCTTCATAAAAGGAATTCCCATTGGAATCACTAGAGGTTCCTGAAAGGACCCGTACATGACCGCTATTGCGCACGACATGAATATTACTATGTATATCTTCGGGCGAGTGATACACGACCCCATTCCAATAGGTTTCCCCCTCTAAATTTGGATAGATCTTTCTCTTAATCCGTTCCTTGAGAGGAAACTCCTTGGCTCAGACTTCCGCAGTGATTCGTTTCGATTCAACATATTGATTATTTTGAATCACAAGTAGACTTTGTGCTGGAATCACAGGATTGTGTGTATCATTTTAACTTCTAATAGAGATAGGTAATTCATTTTGACACATCCAAGCGGGCTGTCCGTGTCGCGTACGTGTGGGATATAATGACTTCTCATCGGAATTGATGATTCCATTGAACGGGATTCATACATGTTCTGCGATATCACCCGTAAATACTCCACCAGTATGAGAAGTTCTTGATGTTAATTGGGTTCCTGGTTCTCCGATTGGTTAGCCCGCAATAATACCTACAGCTTCTCCCAATTCCACCAAGTCGTGGTGGGCGAGACCCCAGCCGTAACACAATTGACAAATCCAGAAAATGCTTTTACGTGTCGGGGGAGATCTTACATGTATCGGTTCAGTCGCTACTACTGAGTTACTGGCGGGTTCATTATCAATATCCTGATTACGCATAGCAATACGTCTCATATCTAGATATACATTGCCTGCTAACACACGTCCAACTAGTCTCTGTTGTGGTATCGTTCGTGTGGATCCCTCTTCCCCCCCAATAAGATTCACAGCAATGCCCCTGATAGTCCCACGATCTCTTTCACGCACAACAATATGTTGAACTACTTCGACAAGCCTACGTGTGAGATATCCAGCATCTGATGTTCGTACCGCAGTATCCACCACTCCTTTGCGAGCACCATAACGGGAAATGATATATTCTGTCAGAGATAAACCCTCGCGCAGATTGCTACGGATAGGTAGATCAATTACCTGTCCTCGTGGATCCGACATCAATCCTCTCATACCGAGCAATTGGTGGACTTGGGATATACTTCCTCAGGCTCCTGAAAAAGACATCATATGGACTGGATTCAGAGGATCAGTCATCCTGAAATTTGGATTCATCTCTCTCTTCGGACACTCACTTGTCGCATACCACGTCTCGATCAAGTGACGTAATTTCTCTACAGCATGTAGACCCCCGCAACGATGAGACTGCTCCGAGGCGGAACCCTGTTTCTCTGCATCTTCTACAAGCCATCCTTTAATAGGTACTGCGTAAGGATCATCGATGCCTGATGAAATAGATGCTTTTGTAGCTTGTTCGAAACCCAAACTCTTTATTTGATCCAGGATATTCGTCGTATGCGTAATCCCGAAATGAAGTGTCAACCTACTGATGAGTTGTCTCATCGCGGTTTTGTCCATCATCTTATTGTAGTAAAGCGACTCAGCTTGATCGACCGTTGTAGGAACCTCAACCTTTTTTATCTTATGACCATCATTGACCGGCAAATCCAAACTATTGATCATATCTGTCAGATGCGTCAAAAACTCCCTCATTCTTCATTATTCCAGTTCATAAAACGAGTTGATTTCGGGATTTTCTTCTGTATTTCTATAGCTGGTATCGATTGAGTCTGATGCTGAGAAGTACCCTGTATTGCCTCTTTCACTTGTTGATTAGACGAAATACGACCAGCATTTGTGAGGAATATATGCCAAGTATGTTACCCTTTTCATCCCTCCTAATCTGATAATTGTCGTAAAACTGGAAAGAAGTTCCCGAGGATTCGTATTGAAATTCAATGGGCAATTCGCGATTTCTAGAGCTAATCATACGTAGATCCGTCTTCCATCGGAGCCATAAAAGACTATACAAATCGATTCGCCTCAATTACTTGGCCCTGAGTACATCATCATAACTAGTGAAATAAGGTATCTTGGAGGACGAACTGGGTTCCCCGTCCGTGGCAAGAGAATGTCTGTTTCCATAAATCCCTTGTTTATTCTCAGTCATCGGCACATAAAGCCCGAGAAGCATGTCCTGACTTGGTACAGATACGGGATCCCCCGTAGCAGGAGATAATAAATTTGTATGTGAAAACGTTGGAGAACGAGCCTCAGTCTGAGCTTCTAGAGATGAAGGTACATGTACGGCCATTTGATCTCCGTCAGAATCTGCGTTGAACCCCCCGCGAACCAATGGATGCAGACGAATAGCACGCCCTTCTATTAAAATAGGTTGAAACGCTTGTATACCCAATCTATGCAATGTAGGTGCTCGATTCAACGATACAGGATGACCTTACGTAACTTCCTGGAGAACTTTCCGTATAATTGATTCTTTCTTCCGAATCATATTCTTAGCAGCTCGCAGGTTACGAGCGACGCGTCGTCCAATTGAATTACGAATTACGAAGGCTTGGGAAGGCTCTATCGACGGTTCTCGGGGTGATCCACATTGATGTAACGAGGGAGACGGACCTACCACGGTAACGAAACGACCCAGATAATCAACCCGCTTTCCAAGCGAATTCTCGCGGAGTCATCCTTCCTTCCCCTCAATAACCTCAGAGAAAGATTTGTAAGGCCTGTTATTAATGTCTCTCATTGGTTGCCCACGTATACCGTTATCAATGGAGGCATCTACAGCTTCTTGAATAAGTCTCTTTTGACACACAATCGATCCGTCCGGTGTGAATTCACTTCCCAGTAGAAAATCGATAGGGGTATTATTCCGGTGAATTATCTTCCTATGAAGTTCATTGAAATCAGAAGTAATTGACTCACCCTCATAGAGTTCGATTATTGGTCGCGATCCAGGTGGAAGAACCGGTAGTAAGTCCAGAACCATCCATTCTGGTTTTATGTTTGTTCCAAGGAAATTCTTAGCCAGTCTCATCCGTCTGACTAAAAGATCCTTTCTCCTTTGAATCGTTCGATCCTCCCACTCATTCCCGGTGGATCCCTGCTTCGCCAATATTTGCCACTCCGGATACGCACAATCCATAACACTCTGCGAATCCAAGCTAGCTAATCATTTCTTAATAGCATCCCCTCCAGTAGCCACTTCCCTCCCCTGGAAAGACTCGAAGTTTAGAGTAGAAAAAGAGATGGTAGAAATGTCTCTCCACGAGCAATCTTCATAGTTGAACAAGCCTCGCGATCACAATGGAGTAGGTTTTTCAGCTACAGGCCTAGCAAGGAAAAGATCGGGATAGGTCGGGTGGGAACCCCCCCCCCCCCCCCCCCCAGAACCGGACGTCGGGGTTTTCTCTCATCCGGCTCAAATAGCTATATCGAGATATGAGGTCGCGGTGGCATTGGGACGTGATAACCAAACTTATTGGGAATCGAATAGCTATTCGTTACTCAAGTCAAAAATTGATGAAATCCTTTTACTGAGTAGTCTCATCCCCCCCTTGTTGCATGTATACATACTTATCCCACAGAAATATTGGTTCTGATTAGGGACAAGGGGGGTTTCTCTTGTTCATAATCCAGTTATTACTCCTCCCCAGGTTCCCACTCTACTCCGATGGTTGTCACGTCATTGAAAACGTATCTGCGATGAATAAGTTTCCGCAACCATATCTCCTCATAGAATAATCTTTCATCTGGAAAGGGGCTCGGGTGGAGGATCTCGCCGATAAAGATCTGGATTGATTCTAGAAGTAGTGATTTATATTACGAAGTCTAGTCGATGAATTAATAGGAATTGACCTTGGAGGAGTAACCTCCCTTAGTATCTATAGATCTTTCCGATACTCCTTTCCGAGCCACATGATACTCCCCACGGAAGATATGTCGAAATGGGAGGCATCCCACCGCTACCGGATGGGATGACAGATTGTGATCATTCTGTGGTAATTGGAACGTATAACCAAGTCACACATCGCAATATACCGGGCTTTCTAACTCTTTAAGAGGTTTGGTAAGGAGATTCGCAACGTAACTGGGGATTCGTTTCAAAAACCACACATGAATTACTGGACATGCCAATTTGATGTATCCCATTCGGTACCTCCGAACCCGGGAGTCAGTAAATTCCACTCCGCGATGCTTACAAAAATTAGAATCTCCTTCTTCATTATCAACGGATCGGTAAGTTCCACGGGCACGAACTCCACTCTCTATAGGCCCAGATATTCTTTCGCGGAACAAACCATCCCTCTCTGGTTTATGGGTTTTATAATGCAACGTATGAGGTTGAGTAACTTACCCAACAATTTCTCCATTAGGTAATTCTCTTTCAGCCCAACTACGAATCTGTTCGGGAGAGGCCAATTCAATTCGGAGTTGTTGGTAATTTTGTTGATGAATCATGGGATAATAATATTCTGTTTGTTTTTATTGAAAATATCTCGATTAAACATTTCTACTTTCCCTTCTCGAATCCCCCTCAAGTATCAATTTATGATCCAGATTGAAACCCATAGATCATGATTCTCGAACTAGCAATCGAAAAGATTCTGGAGCAGTATCGGGCTTGGGTACGGGTTTCCCAGTCACGGTGGCATTAGGTACTTCATAACGAGCTTAAATATGATCGGATTTAATAGTAAGCATTTCTTGCAATATATAAGATACACCAAAACCTTCCAAAGCCCAAACTTCCGTTTCTCCCACTCATTGTCCCCCTCGTCTGGATTTCCCTCTAAAAGGTTGTTGTGTAACAAGTGCATGGGGCCCACTGGATCATGCGTGAATCTTATCATCAACCTGATGAATCAATTTCATCATATGAGCTTTCCCAATTGTAACCGATTGTTCAGAAGTATCACCCGTTCGTCCATCAATTAATCTACTCTTTCCGGGATGATCAGGTTCGAATAACCACGGATTGGATGTTTCTGTACTTGCCTTAAATGGTTCCGAAAATACCAGTTTTCTAGAAGCTTCTGGTTCATGTCTTTCATCA
The DNA here is from genome assembly GCF_047967505.1 of Dipteris shenzhenensis. Lineage (NCBI taxonomy): Eukaryota > Viridiplantae > Streptophyta > Polypodiopsida > Gleicheniales > Dipteridaceae > Dipteris > Dipteris shenzhenensis. The sequence goes on along the minus strand of NW_028239593.1, from coordinate 11,928 downwards.
AAAGGTGTTATTCTGTGATGCATCTTCGGAAATTCCCCTGCCAACCCAAGCAAACATTCAAAAATCTATCCTACATTCATTCGCGGAGGTACTCCTAAGGGACTTGGTATCATATCTACTGGCGTACCATCCTGTAAATAAGGCATATCCTGCCTAGGTAAGATCTTTGATATAATACCCTTGTTACCGTGTCTGCCAGCTACTTTATCACCTACTTGTATCTTACGTTTCTACAAAATATATATATGTATCATCTCCGAATTATTCATGGGATTATCCTCAGGATAGACCCACATGGCATCAGTGACTCGACCTCTTCCACCAATAGGGACTTTCGGACAACTCTCTTTTGTGTTGACTGCTTGGATACCAAAAATCGCTTGTAATGATTTTCCTTCTGGGGCACGTAATGAATCCCCCCCCTCTCGAGGCGTCAATTTGCCCACTAGAACATCTCCTGTTTCTACCCAAGATCCTGATGCTACAAGCCCATTATCCTTCAAGTGACGAAGGTCATAACTGTCTAATTGGGGTATTTCCTTCGTAATTATCTCAGGACCCTGATTCGTCGCACGAACCTCAACTTCGTGTCTCTTGATATGAAAGGATGTAAAAACATCTTCATATAGCAAACGTTCACTAATCGGTACTGCATCTTCAAAATTGTATCCCTCCCGTGGCATATAAGCTACTAGTATATTTCTACCCAAAGCTAGTTCTCCTCCAACGGTTGCTGCTCCATCCGCCACAACTTCTCCACTTTTCAGAAGTTCTCCTTGAATAACTGTAGGCTTCTGATGTCTACGAGTATTATTATTGGGACGTTCATATATCCTCAATTTAGTTATAGTATCTCCATTCCTGGAGGATAAAGTAATCTCATTACCATCGGTATATTAAATTCATCCTTCTTGTTCGGATACAGCTACACTTCCCGAATCTAGGGCTACTTAACCTTCTGACCCAGTTCCTACAATGCACCTCTCAGGTCTGAAAAGTGGAACCGCTTGGCGTTGCATATTAGAACCCGTCGAAGCGCAGTTTGCATCATTATGCTCGACGGAGGGAATAGGAGAAGCTCCAATGGGGAAATATTGTAGGGGATGAATACCTCGTAAATCCAATTCCTCCCACGTAACGGTTAAGAACTCCTCTCGATACCGAACCGATATAAGCTCCTTCTCCCCGGTCCTCCAATCTGCTATTAACAGATTTCCAGTTCCTATTCGATAATCATCCCCGACGGGTGATAGATCTACTAATTGTCCTTCCATAGATGATTTGGATACTTCATAAAAGGGACTTCGTAAGGATCCGGAATTGCTAACCTTTGCAAAAATAGCTAGGGATGAGATAGGACCAGCATTCATACCCTCAGATGTCTCGATGGGACATATACGTCCGTAATGACTGAAATGGATATCCCGAGCTTGAAAAGTGGCAGTTCGCCGCGTCAATCCCCCGGGACCTAGAGAACTTGATCTTCGTTTATGAACTGTTTCTGCTAGTGGATTGGTCTGGTCCGAAAATTGCGACAAAGGATGTGAGCCAAAAAATTCGTTGAAAGTTGTTGTGAGTGGTGCGGAAGTCACCAATCCCCCGAGAGTTAATGGACGTCTACGCCTGACGGCTCTATGGATATTTTATCGGATCGAATTCTCCGGACGATTCAGGGCTAATTTTAATTGTTCCTGTAATAGATCCGCTACAGACCGAACGCGTCGATTTCCCGGGTGGTCTATATCATCGAGGTTACCCATCCCATAGCTTATCTCTATCAAATAATCTGCGACAGCTAATAGATCTTGGGGTAGTGGGAAATGTTCCGTTTCAGGTACATCGAGATTAGGTTTGATGTTTGAATTTCGTCAACCAATTCGTCCCAATTCGCACCTTTGTTGGAAAAATCTCTTCTGCAATTCCTGGAATATGGATTCTGAAGACACCACATCGACTCCCGGAGAGTATAGATGTTTGTAAAGTTCTAGCATAGCATCTTCCGAAGATTCGATAGTTTCTCTCGATTCTCTGAGTAGATTCAGAAAAATCTTAGGATAACGTACATTCCGCGGGATATCCTCCGTACTCAGTCCCATAGCTAGAAGTAGAACCAAAATGGATATCTTTCGTTTCCTGCTGATACGAATCCATATCCTACTCTTTCTATCTATTTCTGGTTTGAATCTTCCTCCCCAATCCGAAATGATCATGCTGGTATATGTGAAAAATCCCCTGTGGTCCAACTCGCGGTTGTGGTAAACACCAAGACTCCTCAATATCTAGTTAATCAAAACTCTAGCAATTCCATTGATTATAAATGTTCCTTGGGAGGTCATCGAGGGAATAGATCCGAGAAACACATCCTGTTCTTCTACTATTCCGCTTCTCTTCCGAATCAATTAAGCTGGTACATATGGATCGGATGAATATGTGATACATTGATATGTAGCCTCTCTCCTCCCAATCGGAGGTTCCGACAATCGATACTATTCACTAATTGATTAGAATTCGACTTCCTTATCCGTATCTTCAATCTCTGGGAAATCATCAGGTTCTTCAAATGATCTTTCATGAACAAAGCAGTTGAATCCCTCAAATTGAATTCATCCAAGTTCTGGCAATACGAACATCTCCCTATCTCCTATTGATGTTGTACTGAAATCTTATCCTCGTGCGAAACCCTCCTATACCTATTCATCAATTCATTTAGTGATTCCTTCTCCCTCGCATCCCCCCTCCCCTCTCTTTCTCCCGGGTGAGGGATTGAATTTGGTAGATTCTCCCGATGAAGACTGTTCCCGAGTTGGCCAAGGAGATACCACCATCATCAGCGGTTCTTGAGGTATTGGAGGTGTCAAACAAACTATAAATGGATTTCAAAATGATCTGATGGAAGACTTCCCTGCACCCAAAAAATCTTTATCATCCACTTATCAACCATCGGCTCGATTCCGTCATTCCACCGATATGGTGAGTGGGGGTAAGGTGAGACACAACGAGAATGGGGATTCTCGACACGAAATCACAAAGATTCTAGGTGCCTAGTTAGACAGATTCACTTCGCTGGATCTCCAGAAGACGCTGGAGGCATTAACGTCAGCATAATTGATACAATTGGCGCAGTTGTTGCGATTCTCGCTGCGAAGCAACTACCGCGAAGAACCAGTTTTTGCGCCGTGAAGTATCGATTCGTGGAACAGCAATCCGGTAAACATTGATACGGGGAATATCACTTCACATACTACTGAAAATCAATCCATTGTGTCAAATCGTTGGTTTACCCCTCCCCCCCCCAACCCGAGGTGGATCAGAAGAACTATTGAGATTCGAGAATCTATCCCTAAAGGTGGACGACCTAATAATATCTACCTGCTGTTGCCACGGAGTGTCAATATCAATGTGGGGAGGGTGAAATTGACAAGGAAGGGAAAAACTTTTCGAAGTAGAACCCGGTATCTATGCGAACCATTTCTGGGGGGTGGGGAGCGTGAAGGATCCGTTAGATATTTCCAAGAGTGTTAGGAGGGAAAACAAGACCAGGGGGTGGGCAGTAGGGATCCGAGTAAGTCAGAGGATAGTGGAGCAATCTAGGGAAAAATTGGTGTTGGCTGCCTGGGGATGCATAGTATAAAAAGGATGTGTGTGGAAGTGGGGGGGGTGGGCAGCAAGGTTTCCTAACCCATCAAATTGATTGGATGGGGAGAAAAGGTTTCTAGTATCCGACATACTTACGAGCTCAATCCGATACAGAAAAATGAGCAGCTTGCTAATATTCCCATTCAGTGGTATACTTAATATCGAGTCCCCCATCTATCAATCATGTGCCTCGATGCAGGTGAAAGAAGGGCGATATAGTCAAGTGGTAAGACAAAGGACTGCAAATCCTTCATCCCCCAGTTCGAATCTGGGTGTCGCCTTGTTGTGCCAGTATCAATAATTTCGACGATTTCGGGATTGACTACCGCGCCAGACCCGGACACAAATCGAGATGCTCCATAGTATATTATGGCCTATCACGCTAGATGTATCCGGATATGCCACGGATAGGCAATCCTGATCTTAGTGTATCAGGAATCGAGGAGTAAATTATATGGATTGACAACCCCTCGGGGATTGGGACTTGGTAACATTATAAAATATATTGGTGGACGGATCCGCACTCTTATTACCTCCTCCCACTCGGGTATCATATGAAACAGAAATTGATTCCCATGTACGATATGTTACTGACTTCGATTCGGGTTCATCCATATAAGCACCCAGTAGTTGGAGGAAAAGGAATTCAATAGAATTGAATTGAAGGGATAGGAATTACGACCACGGATATGGTTAGTATTGCTTGGGCTGCTCCGATGGTGACTCCTACATTCTCTCTTTCACCTGTGGTTCGGGGAAGAAGTGGATCGCAGTGAGTAATTTTACACTACTCCTCCTAGTATAGTAGAATCCGGGAGATGTGAATCGTTGGGGTGGGGCCCAACGATTCGACCCCCTCTAGAATCTCTTGCTTCTTCGTAGGAAACACATATGGTATAACTAATTCCCTTCCATTTATGGGAGAATTCACCCCCCCCCCCCAATCTCAACTCTCTGTAGGAATCTTCTCTCCCGGGAGGGGGAGTCAACCAGGTAGTTTCCAAACGACCCCTATTGGATATCCGCTGGTTAGATTCATCAAATGCCTCGATCTCTTCTCTACGTAGATATAAATTTTCAGCAATAGGAAATATTGCAGTTCCACTTAAAAGTATTTCAGATAATAGTAGAATCGGATCTAAGCGCCAACCTTGAAAGATAAGAATTCCTCCGCATAATAATCCAATGGAGGAAAGGAAAAAGTCGTAGTATCGGGATAGGTTGGGAATCTATGGATTGGGTAATGCGCCCCCCCCCCCCCAAAAAACCATGGGTGATTTTTTCATTTCGTTGTGGCTTAAGCAGGACCAGTAGTTGGAGCGAGGTGTTATCTCTCACTTCTCATCCACGTCAGTTTCTTCTGTCGAACTTCCCGGATCCTCTTTCACCGGATTGAATCGGGAAATAGATAGATAATCTTGATATATCCGAATCAATGGATAGATAGAAAAATCTCTCCACGTTTCAAATTTCAATCCGGTTTGTTCTTTATGCACCCGATCCACCCCGTTCCGTAAAAATAGGATCTTTAGACTCATGTCTGACTCCATTGGTTACCCATAAATCCATATGTACATATAGATCTCCCCTCCAGAGGGGGGAGGCTAGAACCAAAGATATCACAGGGGAGAGAGATATTGGAACCCGCCAATCCCCTCCCCCCCCCTAGTTTTCGAAGTATGGAGAAACATATTGAATCAGTTTAGTCATGGATTGATTCCTATTGGGATTCATTACTACCGACACCAGTTCAAGTTTCACATCCCCCGGGTAGAGATATGCTGAAAATCGCAGAGATGTTGCACGGGTACATTTGGGACCACACCTCTAGATACATTAGGTTCCCTCTTTGCGGAGACATACAGGAATACACCTATCACTACTAGCCCGATTCCGACTATTGCACCGGGACCTGGTTCCATGGAAATCATAATAAAAAGGATGAGTGAGATGGACCTCCCGATCGATAGATAGATGGGTCTATCTATGTAGATCATCTATCTATCCAGATTTTAATTGGGATGGGACTGTGGAATTCAAATTGGGGGAGTAAAAATTAGTAGTTTACTGGCAACCGAGTTGCTACTTCACGCGGAGTAGCATCCTATTTCATCCCCTACCCCGGGACGTATATTCAACCTTCCCTTATCTACTTACTACCATCCGCGGCGAAACAATAGACCAGGTTCTCGGATTAATTGTTCTGAGCAGCCGTTTGAATGTAAGGAATAGGTAGAAAAGCTGTAGGTATTGGAATAAAGAGTGCAGTAGCTATGAATGCGAGGATATTTACTTCCATATTAGTGGTTCAAATTGATTTGAGGAGTAACTTGAGTGACCCCATTAGGAGAGACTCCTGAACTTTATCGTGATATTGTGAGTCATCCAACTCTACTAGAGTGGATCTGATAATCGGGATAGAAAAAAATTAACTCGGTCTGGTCAAATCTCTGATATCAATTACATAGTATATCACGAAAGAAAATTTTAAGAGTAGTCGATTGTTTACGCTTCTTCGGCAAGAACTTGCCCCCCCCTTTTTTATATTCTTACTGAGACAGAGAAGAGGGGTTAGTCACCGCATCTTTCTGTGGCAGCAAACGAATCTAGAAGCACTGTGGGTGGGAATCTATGGATGGAAAAATCAATGACTGGAATAATTTCCCCTCCTCCCCTTCCCTCTCTCGCCTATGGGTTGACGTGGCTAGAGATTAGCCCCGCAAATAAGCTCATTTGAATACTCGTAGTGAATATCCATAGTAAGCGCGGGCATGTGGAACTGGCGCGAGGCGGATGTCTCGTCTCCTCGAAGAATCAAGACAATTGGGGCTTTCGGGGTTAATATCTCCTGCATCTGTATATCCGAAACGGGATTCGAGTAAAAATGGTTTGTCGGATTCACCGTGGATGGGGAGATAGAGCATTGACTCCTAAGCACCCAGTACATAGACTTTAATTAATTGCTGGGATTGTAGTTCAATCGGTTAGAGCACCGCCCTGTCAAGGCGGAAGTTGCGGGTTCGAGACCCGTCAATCCCGCTACATTTTATTGAGTCATTTCAAATAACTCAGTCGAGATATACAAATTATAATGAAGTAACTCCGCGGTTTCTGGGTCGAGCTGGATTCGAACCAGCGTAGGCGTTGCCAGCGGATTTACAGTCCGTCCCCATTAGCCACTCGGGCATCGACCCATAGATTTAGACCGGGCTTGGAAGTACTTGAAAACAGAATCGGTCTCGGAAGTGTAAATGAAAGGAGTTTATTGATGTTTTCAATCTGGGCCCCTCCCGCCACCCTGAGAAGGTACGAGGGCAAGAGAAGCCATAACGTCCGTAGTGCTTCTGCGAGATGAGTATAAGTACCCCCAGGGGAATTCGAATCCCCGTCGCCTCCTTGAAAGAGAGGTGTCCTAGGCCTCTAGACGATGGGGGCCCAATCACTCTTCAGATAATAAGAGATTATCTATAAATCGTCAATCTGATTCTCCCGAATCCCCCCCGAATACAACATCCAATGGATGGGGAATTGGAATACCTCTCCGAATCCTTATCGCAAAATCCCGCTCGATGCATACCTATATGCGGAACCGCATGTGGCATCTCCCACAACCTCTAGGTCGACTGCTTCCTAGATGTGTAGGAAGTCGAACACGGCATAGAGGTAACGCTGAGACTTAAACCTTGCAATTCTCCGAAGTGAAGTGAGGCAGTTGAAAAGCTTCACCCAATCCATATTTCCATGGACGATTATTTCTTTCACCGATGAACTTATGTATCCCAATAATAATTGGTAATTACCAGCAGCATCAGTAAGTATATAGGCTTCTCCATTGCTTTTGGTTCATTCAATGTTCTGTTTCCCCTCGAGGGAAAACCCAGATTGGAAATCTACGCCTCAAATCACTCGGTTATGACTTCCTCAATTGGGAATATCTCACTCCTGAAGCTCAAAAATATTCTCTCCACCGGTCTGAACTATCCCGGGGGCTACTGCCGGGGGTGGAAGCGGGGCAAGAAAGTCGGGTCGGCGGATAGCGGGAATCGAACCCGCGTCCTCTCCTTGGCAAGGAGATATTTTACCATTCAACTATATCCGCGTGATATGCCACCCCGTTCTATATTGAATAACTATATATGTGGTAACTCCTCTAGTCAACACACCTAATCCATCCACCTCGTCTCGGGATTTTCCCTCGTGGACGGAGAGCCCCCCCCCCCCCGAGGAGGAAGTGTCGATTCCGTAGACCGTAATTATTATTGATTCTCTCTCCCCACTCGCCATTATGAATCGTGAGGAGGGGGCCAGAATTACCGATACATTGAATCTCTGGGATATGAAGGAATTAAGTATACCCACTAGGAAAACTAATCCGATCCATAAGGAAGCCCCTGAAAAGACGACATTTTTGTTGCTTGACCAACCATTGGGGGAAGCAAGCACGACAGGTACACCAATTACTAGTAGGAATGAAATGGCGATTAATGTGAATAAAGCCAATTGGAAAGCAATAGTCGTAGTTAGGACTCTCGACGTATCAGAAGTAGAGGATTTGTACCATCTGATCCCCATCCGGTGGGACTTACACCATACCGAGACCGAGGATTTTGGACGGAACAAGAATCCTTCTAGTTCAGTACCCCGGAATCCAATGTCTCTTTCGAATCTCTTGATAATCCATCAAGTAGGAGTAAGAATTTGATTATTTGGAATGATCCCTATATTGATTTCATAGTAAATCATACGAAACCATCATCTCATATCTTTCGTAATAGGGGTGAATCTCGATACAATACATGTGTATCAAGATCGACAAGATCTCCGAAGAATTGGAGAAGAGCTTTCTAGGAGAGGTGGTCGAGTGGTTTATGGCTCCAGTCTTGAAAACTGGCATAGTGCTGAAACGCTATCGAGGGTTCGAATCCCTCTCTCTCCTCAATTGATTCAGTACCGGACCCGACGGGAGGGGGTATTAGTGGTCTATCGGTGGTCTAAAAGAACCACCTAGTATTTCCCAAAAAATGCCAATGTCCCCGAGGGGAGCCTATTCTTAATAATGATAGATGAGAGGAATCTTCTGAAGCAGTCTGGGGGTATTCCTCCTCCGCCCCGGTTCATGCGCCGCATCTCCAGGCCCAGGTCCCGTGTCAATACTTTCCCTATCAGGGTTCGAGGGATAGGAAACAAACAAATATGAGAGATCTGATGTTAACTAGAGGTATTTAAAATACCAGTTCTATCGATTGACTTATCGGGATGATCAAAGGTCAATTACCCACCCATTTGCGGGATGGGTACGTTCCACCAGATACAACTGGTGAGGATTCAAATTAGCTTCAAATTAGCTTACGGAGATGAGTCGTCATCGCCAAATCACCCCCTCCAGGGGGGTGATTTGTAGACATAAGTGCAAATGCTACCGAAACTTGTGGTTTCCCGGAACCCTATAGAAATGAACAGTGAGTTACACCTCGCCCTTCCCTCATCCGCGAGGTAAAGGTTACTGCTGGGTATATACCGACGTATCGAACTAACCCCACTGGGGGGTTAGTTTATGTATGAGCTGTGTCCCGGTTCCGCAAAGAACCACCAGTAGAAAATGGAAATTTGTCTGGTATGGTAGGTACTAATACTACCAAGTAATAACTTTCCATTAATATCTCAGCAATTTGTCCTAATTTAATGGTGTCATGGAAAGAACGGGTTCGGTATCACGGTCAATTCCCTTCTCAAACCCGGCTGCCGCCGCACGGGCTCTTCCCGCATGCCATAAATGACCCACAAAAAAGAAAAATCCTAGAACGAAATGGGAAGTAGCCAACCAACTTCGGGGAGATACATAGTTCACGGCATTTATCTCAGTAGCTACTCCACCTACGGAATTTAAGGAACCCAGAGGTGCATGAGTCATATACTCCGCGGAGCGTCGCTCCTGCCAGGGTTGTATATCTCTTTTCAACTTACTCAAATCCAAACCGTTGGGGCCTCTCAGTGGCTCCAACCAAGGAGCACGAAGGTCCCAGAAACGCATTGTTTCGCCTCCAAATATGATTTCTCCCGTGGGGGAACGCATCAGGTATTTACCCAAACCAGTAGGTCCTTGAGCGGAACCTATGTTGGCGCCGAGACGCTGGTCCCTGACAAGAAAAGTAAAAGCTTGAGCTTGAGAAGCCTCTGGACCGGTAGGACCATAGAATTCACTAGGATATGCCGTGTTATTGAACCGAACGAAACAACAAGCAGTAAAACCAAAAATAGCAAGTGCTCCTAAGCTATAGGACGGGTAAGCCTCTCCGGACCACACAAAAGCGCGACGGGCCCAAGCAAATGGTTTGGTCAATATGTGCCAGATCCCCCCGGAGATACAGATGGATCCCAGCCAGACATGTCCCCCAATAATATCTTCTAGGTTATCGACACTTACAATCCAACCCTCTCCACCAAAGGGGGATTTGAGTAAGTAACCAAATATGACACTCGGGCTTAAAGTGAGATTCGTAATCTTCCGTACATCCCCACCTCCCGGGGCCCATGTGTCATACAAGCCTCCGAAATATAACGCTTTGAATACTAGGAGGAAGGCGCCGGCTCCTAACAAGATTAGATGAATACCCAATATAGTAGTCATCTTATTTTTGTCCTTCCATATATAGCCGAAAAATGGGAAGGACTCTTCTGAAGTCTCGGGGCCAATGAGAGCGTGATAAATACCCCCGAACCCTAGAACCGCGGAAGATATCAAATGAAGGACTCCAGAAACAAAATAGGGAAAGGTATCGACGACTTCCCCACCGGGACCCACTCCCCAACCTAGGGTAGCTAGGTGGGGAAGTAGAATTAACCCCTGTTCATACATAGGCTTCTCCGGAACGAAGTGAGCCACTTCAAACAAATTCATGGCTCCAGCCCGAAACACGATCAAGCCAGCATGAGCTACATGGGCACCGAGTAATTTACCAGACAGATTGATCAGTCGAGCGTTACCGGCCCACCAAGCGAAACCTGTGGTTTCCTGATCGCGACCACCCAGAGACAGAGTTTCGTTAAAGAGCGTTTCCACGGGGTAAGACCTCCTCGGGGAATACAAGGTTTTCATGAGGCTGATCCTGAGCTGCCATCCAGGCACGAATACCCTCATTCGACAGAATGTTCTTTGTGTAGAAAGTTTCAAACTCAGGATCTTCCGCCGCACGAATTTCTTGGGAAACGAAGTCATAAGCACGCGAATTCAAAGCGAGACCAACTACTCCGATAGCACTCATCCATAATCCAGTTACTGGCACGAATAACATAAAGAAATGCAACCAACGTTTGTTGGAGAAAGCGACACCGAATATTTGGGACCAGAAACGATTAGCGGTAACCATTGAATAGGTCTCTTCGGATTGAGTTGGGTTAAAAGCACGGAATGTATTTGCGCCATCACCGTCTTCAAATAAGGTGTTTTCCACCGTGGCGCCATGAATGGCACACGAAAGAGCAGCACCAAGGACTCCGGCGACTCCCATCATATGAAACGGGTTCAACGTCCAGTTGTGAAAACCCTGGAAAAAGAGAATGAATCGAGAGATAGCTGCTACACCGAAGCTGGGTGCAAAAAACCAACCGGATTGCCCTAACGGGTAGATTAGGAATACAGAAACAGAAACAGCAATGGGAGCAGAGAACGCTATTGCATTATGGGGACGTAATTGTACGGACCTAGCAAGTTCGAATTGACGTAACATGAAACCTATCAAAGCGAAGGAACCGTGAAGAGCAACAAAGGTCCATAGACCCCCTAATTGGCACCAACGGGTGAAGTCTCCCTGTGCTTCCGGACCCCACAGTAGAAGCAAGGAATGAGCGAGACTATTTGCAGGGGTGGAAACTGCGGCAGTCAGAAAATTGCAACCTTCCAAGTAGGAACTAGCTAATCCATGAGTATACCACGAGGTGACGAAGGTTGTGCCGGTGAACCAACCGCCTAGGGAGAAATAAGCGGTGGGGAAAAGTAATAGACCGGACCAACCTACAAATACGAAACGATCCCTTCGTAGCCAATCGTCCATACTATCAAACAAATCTTTCGATTCCTTGGAGGATTTTCCAATGGCGATGGTCATAGTTATTCTCCTATTCAACTCTTCCAACCATTTTGGGTGCCCTTCTATTTCATGACATGATAGGGTCGTGGTGTAGGAAATGAAACTACCATATCACTGCCCCTTCTGAATAAGAATTTGTCGGAATCTCTCTGGCATGGTAACAATATTCCTAGGTCCCGTCGAGGGTACTTTTCTACTCCGTCTC
>NW_028239592.1:0-31839 GCF_047967505.1 Dipteris shenzhenensis | reverse complement strand
TAGCAGCCCGTAAGGGAAATTTGTAATTCTGTCGTACCATCTCCGGAAGCAGAAAATTTCTCATTAAACACTGAATTCCGGAGATGGATATTTGAAACGGGGGGGGGGGGGGGAGCTCCTTTTTACTAACACTTTTGGCTACAACCCATCCTTAGACAGGAAAGACTTATATATGATACAATCCAATCGTGGCGGGTATGGTTTAGTGGTAAAAGTGTGATTCGCTTCATTTCGAACCAGGTAGCTGAGGGATCTTTCAAATTGATTTCTCACTCGATCGAAAAGCTTTATTTCTAAGGGAAGTCCACATACTTTCCTACAATGAGTGTCGGTGTAGAAAGCGTTATTCCTGTCATTCCTATATATTCCTACGTTTGCGAAGTCGAACCAGTTGCATATCGGAATAATGAAGCGGAATTTTTCCAGGATCCAGAGGTCCCGGAACAACTAGTGTAGAATCTATGGATAGCAACCCGAAATATTTGTCTCATCGTCACTGAATCTCTGATCCAGTAATGAATCCGAGCCAAATAGTTATGAAAAGATCGATCCTTATTTACCAGGATTATCAAGCATTTCGTGGACAATTCTATAACTCGGTGAAAGAAAAAATATTCTCCTAAGGATTGTCATCTATAGAAATAAGAAACGAAGTAACCGGAAGAGACATCGGCTGACCTTCGATTCGACAAAGTATTTTCACGAGTCGTGGGAGTAATATGCTTTTCCACAGGGATCATCTAGGAAGTGTGTTCCCGTCTCGTCGGATACGGAAGAAACTGACATAGATGCTATGGATCCTTCTCACCAGCAATGTAACCCTGGTCGAGAAGGAGGAGATATCCGCAATGAGTCTTCGGAATGAGATTCCAATGCTTTCCATTTCTCTGTTTACGCAGCGAAGAGTGAAAAAGAATCTCTCTATGCTTGTATCTGGGGATATTCATCTCCCTCAAGCTCCTCCTTCTACTATCCATTCCATAGAGGAGCCGAATGAAGGGAGACCTTCACGTTCGGTTCTGAATTAGAGATGCCATAATGAACTCATTCAGTAGCATCGACTATAACCCCTAGCCTTCCAAGCTACTGATGCGGGTTCGATTCCCGCTACCCGCTCACCAATTGAACCGGTTTAAGTTACCCTTCTCCATCTCCCGATTCCCGCTAATCTAGGCTTGGGTTCTGGCTCCCGCTACGCAGCCATACCTTGAACAAACCGAAGTTATTGTTTTTGTTTGTCCATAGCATAGTTCCTGCCCCCCCCCTCGGGGGGGGGGGCGTCCATCGTCTAATGGATAGGACAGAGGTCTTCTAAACCTCCAATATAGGTTCGAATCCTATTGGACGTAATTCCGTGTATACGACTGATGGGTGTTTGCAAATTGCAAATGGCTTCTGATCCTTTTTCTTTCCTCCCACCCCCTACTCAAGACATATTTTGCGTGTTCTGAAAGTTATTTTTTACTTCTCGCGAAGCAAGAAAAGTTCCGTATATTCTTTAATAGCTTCCTTTGAAAGCATCTCTGCTTGTTCCGTAAACATCTTGGTAGAACGAATAATTTCGACGGATCCGGGTTTATTGGTTGTTATATACTCACGTAACTGAACCAGGAATCTCTTCACCTTCTCGACGTCCAATATATCCAAATATCCATTAACTCCGGTATGAATAGTAGCTACTTGTTCTTCTACCGATAGTGGGGATGATTGAGATTGTTTAAGTAACTCACGTAGCCGCTGACCCCTTGCTAGCTGATTTTGAGTAGCTTTATCGAGATCAGAAGCAAATTAGGCAAAAGCTTCTAATTCAGCAAATTGAGCTAATTCCAATTTTGATTTACCAGCTACTTGTTTCATGGCTTTGATCTAAGCGGCGGATCCTACTCTAGATACGGAAATCCCCACATTGATTGCCGGTCGAATTCCAGCATTGAATAGATCCGCTGATAGAAATATCTGTCCATCAGTGATAGAAATGACATTAGTCGGGATGTAGGCTGAGACATCTCCGCCTGGGTCTCGACGATGGGCAAAGCGGTCATGCTACCTTCACCTAATTGGGTACTTGATTTAGCCGCTCTTTCCAAGAGACGCGAATGTAGATAAAAAACATCTCCTGGATATGCTTCTCGTCCGGGTGGTCTTCTCAGTAGGAGAGACATCTGTCGATGAGCCTGAGCTTGTTTAGAAAGATCATCATAGATAATCAGGGTATGTTGTTTACGATACATGAAGTATTCAGCCGGAGCTGCTCCTGTATAGGGGGCGAGATATTGCAGAGTAGCCGGAGAGTTTGCAGTCTCCGATACCACAATTGTATATTCCATGGCGCCACGATCCTGAGAAGTATTCACTACCTGAGCTACGGAGGAGGCTTTTTGACCAATCGCTACATAAACACATATAACATTTTGACCTTTCTGATTCAAAATTGTATCTGTAGCTACTGCTGTTTTACCCGTCTGTCTGTCTCCAATTATTAACTCTCGCTGGCCGCGTCCTATGGGGATCATAGAGTCAATAGCAATAAGACCCGTTTGTGAGGGTTCATATACGGAACGCCTTGAAATAATCCCCGGAGCAGGGGATTCAATCGGTCTAGATTCAGAAGCTGGAATTTGGCCTCTGCCATCAATGGGTTAAGCTAAAGCATTTGCGACACGACCTGAGAAGGAATCACTAACTGGTACTTGGGCAATCCTTCCCGTTGCTTTTACAGAACCTCCTTCCTGTATGGCCAAACCATCACCCATCGATACAGCCCCGACATTATCAGATTCCGGATTCAGAGCAATTCCTACTGTACCGTCTTCAGATTCTGCCAATTCACCAGCCATTACTTCGTTAAGACCATGAATGCGAGCGATCCCATCTCCGACTTGGAGTACGGTGCCGGTATTGACAACCTCTACTTCTGGAACATATCCCTCAATTTGTTTGCGAATAATACTGCTAATTTCGCCGGGTCGAATATTTATTACCATTAGCATCTATTTACTATCTTCTTGAGAAATGGGACCTACGGAAGCTAATACGGAAGCTAATCAGCTGCGTTTTCCATGGCCCGGAATAGGCCAATGTGATAATCAATCATGCGCAAATGCAATTCGCCATCTAAACGACTATTCGGACTCTCCGGAGCTCTTTCTGAGGCAAGGCGAGAGACTTGCTGGCGAACCTGTTCAATTGCCCGTTGTTTTTCAAAACGAATAGTATAATTTTTACTATCCTCCAATCTTTTTGGATCTTCATCAGCCGCATCAACGAGATCCCGCTTCTCCCCCTCCATTTGCGTGAGTCCATTCACGCGGATCTCATCCGCTTTCACTTTTGCTTGTTGCAAACGAGTCCGAGCCTGCTTGAGTTTTTCGGTAGCCTCTTTATAACGTTCCTCCGCGTCACGAATAGTACTCAAGATTGTTCCCTTACAATTCTCCAGTAGATTGGTCAATGAAAGTAGATTATATATCTCCGGTTCCCAGAGATCTGTGGTCCCTTCCCAAACCGAACATGGATCTTTCGATTCATTCGGCTTTCCCGCCCGTACCTCTCGATAGGATAAGAAAATCCAATATCTTCACGGACCTGCCATCCCTATGAATGTAGTCCACAGGTGGAAATCAAATTGCTGAAACTTGAAAATCATCGAGGGCTCTTCTGGACGATACTCCTCCTACCAGCGAAGTCGTTTCCTCTGAATAATATTCATTCCAGATGGGTTGTCTATTCAGCAGATTGAACAAAATTTGGTTCCTACCGGTAGATTTTACCTCCCCCCGCGAGAAATGAGAGAGGTGGGGCTATTCCCGATATGAGTGTTGTATATCGAAGAAATCTCCGACCATGCTTTGGAATCTTTGCACAGCAGGGGGAAGAGGACCCGAATTCTTGCTTAGACTTCAAGCGATTCAGCTTTAGCCGTATTGATGATATTCCCCTATCAGTCGGTGAAAGCAATAAAGTTTCTACCGATTTCACGAAATGCTCTGGTTCTTACATGATGTCACTCATTTGCAAGTAATTCGTCGGGATTTTGCATCTACTCCTGTTCCAAATGCAACCGGAGGAATCCAGTTATCTCATTCAGATATGCGACTCGCACACACTCCCTTTCCAAAATAAAATAGTACACCCGAAACTAGAATCAGATTAATCGGATTTGTCTCCAAGATATTGGTATTCGAACCAAAACCCGCGGCAGGAGTCCAATGACTCGTAGAGACGGCGATGTCACTTATACTTCTCATGCTCCCTCCCCCTCCCAAGGGATTATCTAAATCCTACATAATTCCTTCAATCTGACCTGGAATAGAATCATGGATTCGGAGGGAATACCTACACACTAGATAAAAAATAGAACTGACGTGGGAATGGAACGGAGCAATCAACTGGTTCATTCCATACTGATGTGGGGGGGGGGATTCACAAAATAACTTGGAGAGTCGCGAGAAGGAATCGATAAAATAGATTGATCGAGGATTTTCTGTCAGACCCCCCCCCCTGAATAAGATAATCTCCCAATCAGATAATCGATTTGGAAAGGGTCCGATTGGGGAGGGGGTACAGGGCTCCCCAAGTACCCCTCACTGTGGGTGGATCGAACGAAAGGATTTGCAGATAACGGTGCTAGGGCTACAACTGGTCCATAGATTGTTAAAGCTTCCGTGAAGGCTAAACTTGACAATGAAGTGCCTCGAATTTTACCCTCTGCCTCTGGTTGTCTCGCAATACCTTCTACTGCTTGACCCGCGGCAGTGCCTTGACCAACACCGGGACCAATAGAAGCGAGGCCTACAGCTAATCCGGCAGCAATAACAGAAGCAGCAGGAATCAAGGGGTTCGTATTAATCTCCTCTTTTTTATTTAATTCAACCAATTCCGACTTAGCAAAGATCAATGCCTACTGGAATAATTCTGTGAAAATTCACTCAGAGCCGCTGATGGGTTGAAATGTTCCTTCCGATTCACTTGTTTCTATTCGAAGCATTGAAATAGCAATACCGGTGGGCGAGAAATAAAGCCATTCCCCCGACGAGAATCCACCAATCTCACTCGTTACCCGTAATGCAGCAATTGGATGAAAATATAGTACTTCATGATGAGGAATTCCAGCCACGGCCCGGATGAGATTCAACTCCTTGTTGTAACACGATAGGAGATACTAGTAAGTATCGGTATCATTGGTTCCCGAGGTGACAAAGATTCCCACGAATTGCGGAACATCTTGTGATTCGTCCCCCCCTGCAGACTGGAGGGAATGCTCGAGTCGAATGGTGGGAATCACTATTGTCATTTCCATCCCCATCCCTTTGAATGGAAATGGGAGTAGTAGGATTTCCCCCCCCCCCTCTAATAGGAGGGGGGTATCATATTATTATACCACAGAAACAGTTTTTGCTACTCCAAGAGGTGGCCCGAGTACCTGTCGAATACCACGATCCTAATCCGATGATTCGTCGGAATCGAAACTCGGTTAATGATGACCCTCCATGGATTCCCCTATATAAGCTGCAGCTGGAGTCGCAAGAATCAAAGCTTGAATGGCACTTGTGAATGATCCTGGAAGCATCATAGGTACGGGAACAATTAGGGGTACTAGAGAGACGAGGACAGCTACTACCAACTCATCAGCTAATATATTTCCGAAGAGTCGGAAACTAGGTGGTGAAGGTTTAGTGAAATCTTCTGGAATATTAATAGGTAGCAGTACTGGAGTGGGTTGGATGTATTTACCGAAGTAACTAAGACCTCTCTTGTTTAGACCCGCGTGGAAATATGCCACTGATGTAGGCAAAGCTAATGCAACAGTTGTATTGATATCATTCGTAGGTGCAGCCAACTCTCCATGAGGTGATTGGATAACTCGCCGAGGAAACAGAGCACCTGACCGGTTAGAAACAGAAATGGATGGAAACATAGTTCCAATGAATGCAACCCAGGGACGATACCCTTCTTCCCCCATCTGAGTTCTAGTCGGATCCCTAATAGATTCAAGAATATATTCAATGAAATTTTGACTGCCAGTCGGGATGGTTTGCAAATCCCGAGTAGCTGCGGTAGATAAACCCAATGATATAGCAATTACTACCCGGGAAGTTACAAGAACTTGTGCATGAACTTGGAAATTTCCTACTTGCCAATAGAGATGTTGACCCACTTCCACGCCCGATACTTGATATAGATTATCAATCCCATGAATGGACAATTGTTCGGAATTCGTATTACCTCCTTATCAGGAATCAACGTGGGGAAGAATGATTTGCACAGAACAATCAAGTGGATTCCTAATCACTACATAATCCCAGGGTTGTCCCCATAATAGAGTCACAGCATATTGCTGTCTCTGGGGTAAGTCTCTGTTTCATTCTACCACGAATAGTTGGGATAGTTACTGATTTCACTATCTATTAAGTTCAATATCTTTGAGTTCGAACGACCCTCAGAAATAGCCAGTGTTGATTTATCCAGTACCCGTCGAATGGAGGACCGCGCATCATCATTACTTGGAATCGGAATATCTGTGAGATCTGGATCGCAATCTGTATCGACGACACAGATTGTAGGAATACCTGAAGTGATACGTTCTCTAATAGCAGTGGATTATTCGTGTTGATCAGTAATTATCGCAATATCGGGTAAATTTGACATATATTGAATTCCACCTAGATACTTCTTCAATCGAAGTAATTGTTTTTTCGGAATCGATGCCTCTTTTTTCGGGAGTCGATCGAACCCCCCCGTATCTTCTTCATTCTGCAAATATTGAAATCTCTGAAGACGTGTTTCTGTAGTGGACCAATTCGTTAACATGCCACCGAGCCACTTTTCATTCACGTAGTGACATCGAGATTTCGTCGCAGCCGATGCAATTAGATCAGCTACTTGGTATTTTGTACCTACTATTGAGAATTCTTTTCCCTCCGTCGCTGCATTGGATACCGAATCACAGGCTTCGGATAGGAGACGAGCAGTCTGAGTTAGATCGGGAATGTGAACACCTTTCCGTTCCGTAAATATATAAGGTGACATCTTGGGATTCCACTTTTGGGTTTGATGACCGAAATGGACCCCCGCCTCCATCATCCCTTCTGGATCGATATTCCAATTTTTCTGTTGCATTTTACCCCCCCAAAAAAGAACTACGAAAAGCCGCAGATTGATTTGATTTTTATGGAAGTTACGTAATTATTACGATTCACTGGTCGGGATTATTGAGTGAGACATACCCGAGATGCTACGTCGCAAAATGATTCTGAATCTCATTCACCAATATTGACTCCGGGGAGGGGTTGTCTCAATCCTTCGTGAATCATTAATCTATGGTGGGAACTCGGCTCCCTCCCGTAATAAGTATGAGGGGGAATATCCCTTGCCTCTCGACTGAAGATGTTAAAATCACTAATAGCTAAATAAAATTCCGTATTTCTCTCTACATCTAGTTGACGAATAACCTCCTGACTGCCGGTCCCAATGGGAACGAGATCACCAAGGATGACATTTTCTTTCAGTCCCTTCAACCAATCGATTCGACCCCGAATAGCGGCTCTAGCCAGTACCCGAGTAGTTTCTTGAAAACTCGCCTCTGATATAAAACTAGTAGTGTTAAGAGATGCTTTTGTCATTCCCAATACAACAGGTTCGTAGAAATTCGATTCTTTTAAGACGCGATTCATTCGTTACGCTTATGATGATTCAATAAGCTCTCCGGGTAAGAAAACATTAGTTATTCCATCTTCCAACGTTACTACTTTCGATGTCAGTTGTCAAATGATGATTTCTATATGCCTATCGGATATTTACACCCCCTGGGATCCATGAACCTTTTGAATTTGATCAATCGGAACCAGTTGACAATCTTCCATACCTATTCCGGCACTCGTGAAATGACTCCAAGGATTACCAACTAATCTTGTAATAGTTCTCCTCCATCTATCAGAAATATCTTCGATTCTTGCTAAGGTAAAAGCGGTGGAACGAGATTCCAACAACTGCTCAACCTTTGGAAAACCCTGAATAATATCCCCAGACCTCGATCTATCGTGTAGTAATGTTATTAATGTATCCCCCTTCCCAATGATATCTCCGTAATTCTTATGAATAGTCGCCCCCTCAGTTGCTAGGAGAGGCTTGGCTGTTCTGATTGGTGAGTATTCTCGGTGAATAGCTATGATTTGGCCGGATTGGAGGCAGATATCACCCCCGTAAATGCATGCGTTTTCACTGACCAGAAGTCCGAGATTAATAGGCAGAATTCTTGCTCCGGGGAAATATGATGGGGGGAAGATCAATCTGGGGAAGCATCCTCCCACCAATAAATCTGGGGAGTATTCAAATATCGATTCATTTTCATCTATTGAATACCAATACCTACGTCCCGATGCATCTGTTGACTCATCGACAAAGGGATCCTCGGCAAAAGAGACTTTGTTGCTTGATACGGAGTAGGAAAACAACAAAGAGTAGGGGCTATTTTGTGAATCACCTAAAAGGCCCAACTTTTTGTTTCCCCTTCCACCAGTAGTAGGATAAAATTCTCCAAAATCTGTCAATACTCCTTTTGGTCCTGCGGTACCTCTCCAAATAGATCCAGCATCAGAATCCGAGTGGGGATCTTTTGAATCTATGTTGTTACGAAAGACAGTCATACCCCCCGATCCAGAATTATCGGAATATGCACCCCCCCTTCCATATACCCCTCCGTCTGGGTCGGGGGGCAGGGGGTTACGAAAAAGATTGGATGGTGATAGGATTAAGAAGGATGCACCTTGTTGGGGTACTACATGAATAGTACCTCGATATCCGACAAATTCTTTATTTTTATTCTCATCGCGTGAATTCAAATTGATGGGGGATAGCTTCCCACCGAGCGCCAGTTGTGGAGGAGCTTCCCCAGCTCTTGTCTCAGGGGACAAAAACGGATTGGAAAGTCCCATTGGGTTAACCTGGAGGAAGGTGCTAAGACTGTCACTTATCTTAATATTGGTGAGAGACAGATACGACCCTTCCGGGGGAGGGGGGGATTCTTGCCAATCAGCCACTAAACAAGTTTGAACCAATTGGATATCTGTGTTGTCACTTATTTCTACTACTTCGCCGTCTCTGTAAAAGATATAGGTAAAGACTTGAATTCCCAAGTCTTTCTCTGTCTTTGGTATTTCAGGCATTCGTATTGGAGAATCACCAGGTACATTGTATTCTACAACTGTTCTTATTGAGACAGAGGGCTTCCTTCTTCTAGCCGATGCAACTGGTTGGGGATAAACCCAATTATCAGATTTGAATTCACCGAGAATCAGATGCCCTGGTGGAATCAAAGTATCAGCCTGTTTAGATATATTAGTTTTCTTTTTCGGATAATAGATATATCCGGGTAAGATTCTTATTTTGATACTATTGGGTATCTTTTCTATGCGAACCAACCCACCCATCTGACTAATAATATTAGAAGTTATTTGTGTGCCCTCCTCGACAACACTGTTGTTCTTCACCAAAATGGATGAGGAAGGCTCGCAAATAGTATACACTTCTTCAGGGATCAAGGAAGAGTTACCTCCTTTGGTGACTTTATACCGCGATCTAGAACTTGCTGTTTCACTGCCAGAAACCAATTCTCCTTCATCAATGGGTTCTACTTCTGCAGTACCATATCTTACAACTCCCGAAACGTTGGTTCGATACTTCGAGTCTTCGCAAATAGCAATAATTTCATTCCGATCCAAAATCACGTTATTGAGTATACGGAACTCGGAATTTGCGTAAGATAATTTCCTGTACCGACCCTCCTGTTCCGGTGATAGAGGAACCACCTCTGTTCCCCCACCTCGACCCATGGAAGGAGTTGAAACAAATCTCGACGAATTCAATTCACTTTTGATAGATTCAAAATCGACATTGATTCCGGACTCCCATATCCATTCCTGATAACATCCAGAGTTAATGACACTAATATTCTCCCAATTTACCTCCCGAAGCTCGCGTTTACTCTCGTTGGAATGGGATCTGGTATCAATTCTATCTTGATCTTCATAAAAGGAATTCCCATTGGAATCACTAGAGGTTCCTGAAAGGACCCGTACATGACCGCTATTGCGCACGACATGAATATTACTATGTATATCTTCGGGCGAGTGATACACGACCCCATTCCAATAGGTTTCCCCCTCTAAATTTGGATAGATCTTTCTCTTAATCCGTTCCTTGAGAGGAAACTCCTTGGCTCAGACTTCCGCAGTGATTCGTTTCGATTCAACATATTGATTATTTTGAATCACAAGTAGACTTTGTGCTGGAATCACAGGATTGTGTGTATCATTTTAACTTCTAATAGAGATAGGTAATTCATTTTGACACATCCAAGCGGGCTGTCCGTGTCGCGTACGTGTGGGATATAATGACTTCTCATCGGAATTGATGATTCCATTGAACGGGATTCATACATGTTCTGCGATATCACCCGTAAATACTCCACCAGTATGAGAAGTTCTTGATGTTAATTGGGTTCCTGGTTCTCCGATTGGTTAGCCCGCAATAATACCTACAGCTTCTCCCAATTCCACCAAGTCGTGGTGGGCGAGACCCCAGCCGTAACACAATTGACAAATCCAGAAAATGCTTTTACGTGTCGGGGGAGATCTTACATGTATCGGTTCAGTCGCTACTACTGAGTTACTGGCGGGTTCATTATCAATATCCTGATTACGCATAGCAATACGTCTCATATCTAGATATACATTGCCTGCTAACACACGTCCAACTAGTCTCTGTTGTGGTATCGTTCGTGTGGATCCCTCTTCCCCCCCAATAAGATTCACAGCAATGCCCCTGATAGTCCCACGATCTCTTTCACGCACAACAATATGTTGAACTACTTCGACAAGCCTACGTGTGAGATATCCAGCATCTGATGTTCGTACCGCAGTATCCACCACTCCTTTGCGAGCACCATAACGGGAAATGATATATTCTGTCAGAGATAAACCCTCGCGCAGATTGCTACGGATAGGTAGATCAATTACCTGTCCTCGTGGATCCGACATCAATCCTCTCATACCGAGCAATTGGTGGACTTGGGATATACTTCCTCAGGCTCCTGAAAAAGACATCATATGGACTGGATTCAGAGGATCAGTCATCCTGAAATTTGGATTCATCTCTCTCTTCGGACACTCACTTGTCGCATACCACGTCTCGATCAAGTGACGTAATTTCTCTACAGCATGTAGACCCCCGCAACGATGAGACTGCTCCGAGGCGGAACCCTGTTTCTCTGCATCTTCTACAAGCCATCCTTTAATAGGTACTGCGTAAGGATCATCGATGCCTGATGAAATAGATGCTTTTGTAGCTTGTTCGAAACCCAAACTCTTTATTTGATCCAGGATATTCGTCGTATGCGTAATCCCGAAATGAAGTGTCAACCTACTGATGAGTTGTCTCATCGCGGTTTTGTCCATCATCTTATTGTAGTAAAGCGACTCAGCTTGATCGACCGTTGTAGGAACCTCAACCTTTTTTATCTTATGACCATCATTGACCGGCAAATCCAAACTATTGATCATATCTGTCAGATGCGTCAAAAACTCCCTCATTCTTCATTATTCCAGTTCATAAAACGAGTTGATTTCGGGATTTTCTTCTGTATTTCTATAGCTGGTATCGATTGAGTCTGATGCTGAGAAGTACCCTGTATTGCCTCTTTCACTTGTTGATTAGACGAAATACGACCAGCATTTGTGAGGATATATATGCCAAGTATGTTACCCTTTTCATCCCTCCTAATCTGATAATTGTCGTAAAACTGGAAAGAAGTTCCCGAGGATTCGTATTGAAATTCAATGGGCAATTCGCGATTTCTAGAGCTAATCATACGTAGATCCGTCTTCCATCGGAGCCATAAAAGACTATACAAATCGATTCGCCTCAATTACTTGGCCCTGAGTACATCATCATAACTAGTGAAATAAGGTATCTTGGAGGACGAACTGGGTTCCCCGTCCGTGGCAAGAGAATGTCTGTTTCCATAAATCCCTTGTTTATTCTCAGTCATCGGCACATAAAGCCCGAGAAGCATGTCCTGACTTGGTACAGATACGGGATCCCCCGTAGCAGGAGATAATAAATTTGTATGTGAAAACGTTGGAGAACGAGCCTCAGTCTGAGCTTCTAGAGATGAAGGTACATGTACGGCCATTTGATCTCCGTCAGAATCTGCGTTGAACCCCCCGCGAACCAATGGATGCAGACGAATAGCACGCCCTTCTATTAAAATAGGTTGAAACGCTTGTATACCCAATCTATGCAATGTAGGTGCTCGATTCAACGATACAGGATGACCTTACGTAACTTCCTGGAGAACTTTCCGTATAATTGATTCTTTCTTCCGAATCATATTCTTAGCAGCTCGCAGGTTACGAGCGACGCGTCGTCCAATTGAATTACGAATTACGAAGGCTTGGGAAGGCTCTATCGACGGTTCTCGGGGTGATCCACATTGATGTAACGAGGGAGACGGACCTACCACGGTAACGAAACGACCCAGATAATCAACCCGCTTTCCAAGCGAATTCTCGCGGAGTCATCCTTCCTTCCCCTCAATAACCTCAGAGAAAGATTTGTAAGGCCTGTTATTAATGTCTCTCATTGGTTGCCCACGTATACCGTTATCAATGGAGGCATCTACAGCTTCTTGAATAAGTCTCTTTTGACACACAATCGATCCGTCCGGTGTGAATTCACTTCCCAGTAGAAAATCGATAGGGGTATTATTCCGGTGAATTATCTTCCTATGAAGTTCATTGAAATCAGAAGTAATTGACTCACCCTCATAGAGTTCGATTATTGGTCGCGATCCAGGTGGAAGAACCGGTAGTAAGTCCAGAACCATCCATTCTGGTTTTATGTTTGTTCCAAGGAAATTCTTAGCCAGTCTCATCCGTCTGACTAAAAGATCCTTTCTCCTTTGAATCGTTCGATCCTCCCACTCATTCCCGGTGGATCCCTGCTTCGCCAATATTTGCCACTCCGGATACGCACAATCCATAACACTCTGCGAATCCAAGCTAGCTAATCATTTCTTAATAGCATCCCCTCCAGTAGCCACTTCCCTCCCCTGGAAAGACTCGAAGTTTAGAGTAGAAAAAGAGATGGTAGAAATGTCTCTCCACGAGCAATCTTCATAGTTGAACAAGCCTCGCGATCACAATGGAGTAGGTTTTTCAGCTACAGGCCTAGCAAGGAAAAGATCGGGATAGGTCGGGTGGGAACCCCCCCCCCCCCCCCCCCCCAGAACCGGACGTCGGGGTTTTCTCTCATCCGGCTCAAATAGCTATATCGAGATATGAGGTCGCGGTGGCATTGGGACGTGATAACCAAACTTATTGGGAATCGAATAGCTATTCGTTACTCAAGTCAAAAATTGATGAAATCCTTTTACTGAGTAGTCTCATCCCCCCCTTGTTGCATGTATACATACTTATCCCACAGAAATATTGGTTCTGATTAGGGACAAGGGGGGTTTCTCTTGTTCATAATCCAGTTATTACTCCTCCCCAGGTTCCCACTCTACTCCGATGGTTGTCACGTCATTGAAAACGTATCTGCGATGAATAAGTTTCCGCAACCATATCTCCTCATAGAATAATCTTTCATCTGGAAAGGGGCTCGGGTGGAGGATCTCGCCGATAAAGATCTGGATTGATTCTAGAAGTAGTGATTTATATTACGAAGTCTAGTCGATGAATTAATAGGAATTGACCTTGGAGGAGTAACCTCCCTTAGTATCTATAGATCTTTCCGATACTCCTTTCCGAGCCACATGATACTCCCCACGGAAGATATGTCGAAATGGGAGGCATCCCACCGCTACCGGATGGGATGACAGATTGTGATCATTCTGTGGTAATTGGAACGTATAACCAAGTCACACATCGCAATATACCGGGCTTTCTAACTCTTTAAGAGGTTTGGTAAGGAGATTCGCAACGTAACTGGGGATTCGTTTCAAAAACCACACATGAATTACTGGACATGCCAATTTGATGTATCCCATTCGGTACCTCCGAACCCGGGAGTCAGTAAATTCCACTCCGCGATGCTTACAAAAATTAGAATCTCCTTCTTCATTATCAACGGATCGGTAAGTTCCACGGGCACGAACTCCACTCTCTATAGGCCCAGATATTCTTTCGCGGAACAAACCATCCCTCTCTGGTTTATGGGTTTTATAATGCAACGTATGAGGTTGAGTAACTTACCCAACAATTTCTCCATTAGGTAATTCTCTTTCAGCCCAACTACGAATCTGTTCGGGAGAGGCCAATTCAATTCGGAGTTGTTGGTAATTTTGTTGATGAATCATGGGATAATAATATTCTGTTTGTTTTTATTGAAAATATCTCGATTAAACATTTCTACTTTCCCTTCTCGAATCCCCCTCAAGTATCAATTTATGATCCAGATTGAAACCCATAGATCATGATTCTCGAACTAGCAATCGAAAAGATTCTGGAGCAGTATCGGGCTTGGGTACGGGTTTCCCAGTCACGGTGGCATTAGGTACTTCATAACGAGCTTAAATATGATCGGATTTAATAGTAAGCATTTCTTGCAATATATAAGATACACCAAAACCTTCCAAAGCCCAAACTTCCGTTTCTCCCACTCATTGTCCCCCTCGTCTGGATTTCCCTCTAAAAGGTTGTTGTGTAACAAGTGCATGGGGCCCACTGGATCATGCGTGAATCTTATCATCAACCTGATGAATCAATTTCATCATATGAGCTTTCCCAATTGTAACCGATTGTTCAGAAGTATCACCCGTTCGTCCATCAATTAATCTACTCTTTCCGGGATGATCAGGTTCGAATAACCACGGATTGGATGTTTCTGTACTTGCCTTAAATGGTTCCGAAAATACCAGTTTTCTAGAAGCTTCTGGTTCATGTCTTTCATCAAAAGGTGTTATTCTGTGATGCATCTTCGGAAATTCCCCTGCCAACCCAAGCAAACATTCAAAAATCTATCCTACATTCATTCGCGGAGGTACTCCTAAGGGACTTGGTATCATATCTACTGGCGTACCATCCTGTAAATAAGGCATATCCTGCCTAGGTAAGATCTTTGATATAATACCCTTGTTACCGTGTCTGCCAGCTACTTTATCACCTACTTGTATCTTACGTTTCTACAAAATATATATATGTATCATCTCCGAATTATTCATGGGATTATCCTCAGGATAGACCCACATGGCATCAGTGACTCGACCTCTTCCACCAATAGGGACTTTCGGACAACTCTCTTTTGTGTTGACTGCTTGGATACCAAAAATCGCTTGTAATGATTTTCCTTCTGGGGCACGTAATGAATCCCCCCCCTCGAGGCGTCAATTTGCCCACTAGAACATCTCCTGTTTCTACCCAAGATCCTGATGCTACAAGCCCATTATCCTTCAAGTGACGAAGGTCATAACTGTCTAATTGGGGTATTTCCTTCGTAATTATCTCAGGACCCTGATTCGTCGCACGAACCTCAACTTCGTGTCTCTTGATATGAAAGGATGTAAAAACATCTTCATATAGCAAACGTTCACTAATCGGTACTGCATCTTCAAAATTGTATCCCTCCCGTGGCATATAAGCTACTAGTATATTTCTACCCAAAGCTAGTTCTCCTCCAACGGTTGCTGCTCCATCCGCCACAACTTCTCCACTTTTCAGAAGTTCTCCTTGAATAACTGTAGGCTTCTGATGTCTACGAGTATTATTATTGGGACGTTCATATATCCTCAATTTAGTTATAGTATCTCCATTCCTGGAGGATAAAGTAATCTCATTACCATCGGTATATTAAATTCATCCTTCTTGTTCGGATACAGCTACACTTCCCGAATCTAGGGCTACTTAACCTTCTGACCCAGTTCCTACAATGCACCTCTCAGGTCTGAAAAGTGGAACCGCTTGGCGTTGCATATTAGAACCCGTCGAAGCGCAGTTTGCATCATTATGCTCGACGGAGGGAATAGGAGAAGCTCCAATGGGGAAATATTGTAGGGGATGAATACCTCGTAAATCCAATTCCTCCCACGTAACGGTTAAGAACTCCTCTCGATACCGAACCGATATAAGCTCCTTCTCCCCGGTCCTCCAATCTGCTATTAACAGATTTCCAGTTCCTATTCGATAATCATCCCCGACGGGTGATAGATCTACTAATTGTCCTTCCATAGATGATTTGGATACTTCATAAAAGGGACTTCGTAAGGATCCGGAATTGCTAACCTTTGCAAAAATAGCTAGGGATGAGATAGGACCAGCATTCATACCCTCAGATGTCTCGATGGGACATATACGTCCGTAATGACTGAAATGGATATCCCGAGCTTGAAAAGTGGCAGTTCGCCGCGTCAATCCCCCGGGACCTAGAGAACTTGATCTTCGTTTATGAACTGTTTCTGCTAGTGGATTGGTCTGGTCCGAAAATTGCGACAAAGGATGTGAGCCAAAAAATTCGTTGAAAGTTGTTGTGAGTGGTGCGGAAGTCACCAATCCCCCGAGAGTTAATGGACGTCTACGCCTGACGGCTCTATGGATATTTTATCGGATCGAATTCTCCGGACGATTCAGGGCTAATTTTAATTGTTCCTGTAATAGATCCGCTACAGACCGAACGCGTCGATTTCCCGGGTGGTCTATATCATCGAGGTTACCCATCCCATAGCTTATCTCTATCAAATAATCTGCGACAGCTAATAGATCTTGGGGTAGTGGGAAATGTTCCGTTTCAGGTACATCGAGATTAGGTTTGATGTTTGAATTTCGTCAACCAATTCGTCCCAATTCGCACCTTTGTTGGAAAAATCTCTTCTGCAATTCCTGGAATATGGATTCTGAAGACACCACATCGACTCCCGGAGAGTATAGATGTTTGTAAAGTTCTAGCATAGCATCTTCCGAAGATTCGATAGTTTCTCTCGATTCTCTGAGTAGATTCAGAAAAATCTTAGGATAACGTACATTCCGCGGGATATCCTCCGTACTCAGTCCCATAGCTAGAAGTAGAACCAAAATGGATATCTTTCGTTTCCTGCTGATACGAATCCATATCCTACTCTTTCTATCTATTTCTGGTTTGAATCTTCCTCCCCAATCCGAAATGATCATGCTGGTATATGTGAAAAATCCCCTGTGGTCCAACTCGCGGTTGTGGTAAACACCAAGACTCCTCAATATCTAGTTAATCAAAACTCTAGCAATTCCATTGATTATAAATGTTCCTTGGGAGGTCATCGAGGGAATAGATCCGAGAAACACATCCTGTTCTTCTACTATTCCGCTTCTCTTCCGAATCAATTAAGCTGGTACATATGGATCGGATGAATATGTGATACATTGATATGTAGCCTCTCTCCTCCCAATCGGAGGTTCCGACAATCGATACTATTCACTAATTGATTAGAATTCGACTTCCTTATCCGTATCTTCAATCTCTGGGAAATCATCAGGTTCTTCAAATGATCTTTCATGAACAAAGCAGTTGAATCCCTCAAATTGAATTCATCCAAGTTCTGGCAATACGAACATCTCCCTATCTCCTATTGATGTTGTACTGAAATCTTATCCTCGTGCGAAACCCTCCTATACCTATTCATCAATTCATTTAGTGATTCCTTCTCCCTCGCATCCCCCCTCCCCTCTCTTTCTCCCGGGTGAGGGATTGAATTTGGTAGATTCTCCCGATGAAGACTGTTCCCGAGTTGGCCAAGGAGATACCACCATCATCAGCGGTTCTTGAGGTATTGGAGGTGTCAAACAAACTATAAATGGATTTCAAAATGATCTGATGGAAGACTTCCCTGCACCCAAAAAATCTTTATCATCCACTTATCAACCATCGGCTCGATTCCGTCATTCCACCGATATGGTGAGTGGGGGTAAGGTGAGACACAACGAGAATGGGGATTCTCGACACGAAATCACAAAGATTCTAGGTGCCTAGTTAGACAGATTCACTTCGCTGGATCTCCAGAAGACGCTGGAGGCATTAACGTCAGCATAATTGATACAATTGGCGCAGTTGTTGCGATTCTCGCTGCGAAGCAACTACCGCGAAGAACCAGTTTTTGCGCCGTGAAGTATCGATTCGTGGAACAGCAATCCGGTAAACATTGATACGGGGAATATCACTTCACATACTACTGAAAATCAATCCATTGTGTCAAATCGTTGGTTTACCCCTCCCCCCCCCAACCCGAGGTGGATCAGAAGAACTATTGAGATTCGAGAATCTATCCCTAAAGGTGGACGACCTAATAATATCTACCTGCTGTTGCCACGGAGTGTCAATATCAATGTGGGGAGGGTGAAATTGACAAGGAAGGGAAAAACTTTTCGAAGTAGAACCCGGTATCTATGCGAACCATTTCTGGGGGGTGGGGAGCGTGAAGGATCCGTTAGATATTTCCAAGAGTGTTAGGAGGGAAAACAAGACCAGGGGGTGGGCAGTAGGGATCCGAGTAAGTCAGAGGATAGTGGAGCAATCTAGGGAAAAATTGGTGTTGGCTGCCTGGGGATGCATAGTATAAAAAGGATGTGTGTGGAAGTGGGGGGGGTGGGCAGCAAGGTTTCCTAACCCATCAAATTGATTGGATGGGGAGAAAAGGTTTCTAGTATCCGACATACTTACGAGCTCAATCCGATACAGAAAAATGAGCAGCTTGCTAATATTCCCATTCAGTGGTATACTTAATATCGAGTCCCCCATCTATCAATCATGTGCCTCGATGCAGGTGAAAGAAGGGCGATATAGTCAAGTGGTAAGACAAAGGACTGCAAATCCTTCATCCCCCAGTTCGAATCTGGGTGTCGCCTTGTTGTGCCAGTATCAATAATTTCGACGATTTCGGGATTGACTACCGCGCCAGACCCGGACACAAATCGAGATGCTCCATAGTATATTATGGCCTATCACGCTAGATGTATCCGGATATGCCACGGATAGGCAATCCTGATCTTAGTGTATCAGGAATCGAGGAGTAAATTATATGGATTGACAACCCCTCGGGGATTGGGACTTGGTAACATTATAAAATATATTGGTGGACGGATCCGCACTCTTATTACCTCCTCCCACTCGGGTATCATATGAAACAGAAATTGATTCCCATGTACGATATGTTACTGACTTCGATTCGGGTTCATCCATATAAGCACCCAGTAGTTGGAGGAAAAGGAATTCAATAGAATTGAATTGAAGGGATAGGAATTACGACCACGGATATGGTTAGTATTGCTTGGGCTGCTCCGATGGTGACTCCTACATTCTCTCTTTCACCTGTGGTTCGGGGAAGAAGTGGATCGCAGTGAGTAATTTTACACTACTCCTCCTAGTATAGTAGAATCCGGGAGATGTGAATCGTTGGGGTGGGGCCCAACGATTCGACCCCCTCTAGAATCTCTTGCTTCTTCGTAGGAAACACATATGGTATAACTAATTCCCTTCCATTTATGGGAGAATTCACCCCCCCCCCCCAATCTCAACTCTCTGTAGGAATCTTCTCTCCCGGGAGGGGGAGTCAACCAGGTAGTTTCCAAACGACCCCTATTGGATATCCGCTGGTTAGATTCATCAAATGCCTCGATCTCTTCTCTACGTAGATATAAATTTTCAGCAATAGGAAATATTGCAGTTCCACTTAAAAGTATTTCAGATAATAGTAGAATCGGATCTAAGCGCCAACCTTGAAAGATAAGAATTCCTCCGCATAATAATCCAATGGAGGAAAGGAAAAAGTCGTAGTATCGGGATAGGTTGGGAATCTATGGATTGGGTAATGCGCCCCCCCCCCCCCAAAAAACCATGGGTGATTTTTTCATTTCGTTGTGGCTTAAGCAGGACCAGTAGTTGGAGCGAGGTGTTATCTCTCACTTCTCATCCACGTCAGTTTCTTCTGTCGAACTTCCCGGATCCTCTTTCACCGGATTGAATCGGGAAATAGATAGATAATCTTGATATATCCGAATCAATGGATAGATAGAAAAATCTCTCCACGTTTCAAATTTCAATCCGGTTTGTTCTTTATGCACCCGATCCACCCCGTTCCGTAAAAATAGGATCTTTAGACTCATGTCTGACTCCATTGGTTACCCATAAATCCATATGTACATATAGATCTCCCCTCCAGAGGGGGGAGGCTAGAACCAAAGATATCACAGGGGAGAGAGATATTGGAACCCGCCAATCCCCTCCCCCCCCCTAGTTTTCGAAGTATGGAGAAACATATTGAATCAGTTTAGTCATGGATTGATTCCTATTGGGATTCATTACTACCGACACCAGTTCAAGTTTCACATCCCCCGGGTAGAGATATGCTGAAAATCGCAGAGATGTTGCACGGGTACATTTGGGACCACACCTCTAGATACATTAGGTTCCCTCTTTGC
This sequence comes from Dipteris shenzhenensis, assembly GCF_047967505.1. Lineage (NCBI taxonomy): Eukaryota > Viridiplantae > Streptophyta > Polypodiopsida > Gleicheniales > Dipteridaceae > Dipteris > Dipteris shenzhenensis. The sequence goes on along the minus strand of NW_028239592.1, from coordinate 11,401 downwards.
GGAGACATACAGGAATACACCTATCACTACTAGCCCGATTCCGACTATTGCACCGGGACCTGGTTCCATGGAAATCATAATAAAAAGGATGAGTGAGATGGACCTCCCGATCGATAGATAGATGGGTCTATCTATGTAGATCATCTATCTATCCAGATTTTAATTGGGATGGGACTGTGGAATTCAAATTGGGGGAGTAAAAATTAGTAGTTTACTGGCAACCGAGTTGCTACTTCACGCGGAGTAGCATCCTATTTCATCCCCTACCCCGGGACGTATATTCAACCTTCCCTTATCTACTTACTACCATCCGCGGCGAAACAATAGACCAGGTTCTCGGATTAATTGTTCTGAGCAGCCGTTTGAATGTAAGGAATAGGTAGAAAAGCTGTAGGTATTGGAATAAAGAGTGCAGTAGCTATGAATGCGAGGATATTTACTTCCATATTAGTGGTTCAAATTGATTTGAGGAGTAACTTGAGTGACCCCATTAGGAGAGACTCCTGAACTTTATCGTGATATTGTGAGTCATCCAACTCTACTAGAGTGGATCTGATAATCGGGATAGAAAAAAATTAACTCGGTCTGGTCAAATCTCTGATATCAATTACATAGTATATCACGAAAGAAAATTTTAAGAGTAGTCGATTGTTTACGCTTCTTCGGCAAGAACTTGCCCCCCCCTTTTTTATATTCTTACTGAGACAGAGAAGAGGGGTTAGTCACCGCATCTTTCTGTGGCAGCAAACGAATCTAGAAGCACTGTGGGTGGGAATCTATGGATGGAAAAATCAATGACTGGAATAATTTCCCCTCCTCCCCTTCCCTCTCTCGCCTATGGGTTGACGTGGCTAGAGATTAGCCCCGCAAATAAGCTCATTTGAATACTCGTAGTGAATATCCATAGTAAGCGCGGGCATGTGGAACTGGCGCGAGGCGGATGTCTCGTCTCCTCGAAGAATCAAGACAATTGGGGCTTTCGGGGTTAATATCTCCTGCATCTGTATATCCGAAACGGGATTCGAGTAAAAATGGTTTGTCGGATTCACCGTGGATGGGGAGATAGAGCATTGACTCCTAAGCACCCAGTACATAGACTTTAATTAATTGCTGGGATTGTAGTTCAATCGGTTAGAGCACCGCCCTGTCAAGGCGGAAGTTGCGGGTTCGAGACCCGTCAATCCCGCTACATTTTATTGAGTCATTTCAAATAACTCAGTCGAGATATACAAATTATAATGAAGTAACTCCGCGGTTTCTGGGTCGAGCTGGATTCGAACCAGCGTAGGCGTTGCCAGCGGATTTACAGTCCGTCCCCATTAGCCACTCGGGCATCGACCCATAGATTTAGACCGGGCTTGGAAGTACTTGAAAACAGAATCGGTCTCGGAAGTGTAAATGAAAGGAGTTTATTGATGTTTTCAATCTGGGCCCCTCCCGCCACCCTGAGAAGGTACGAGGGCAAGAGAAGCCATAACGTCCGTAGTGCTTCTGCGAGATGAGTATAAGTACCCCCAGGGGAATTCGAATCCCCGTCGCCTCCTTGAAAGAGAGGTGTCCTAGGCCTCTAGACGATGGGGGCCCAATCACTCTTCAGATAATAAGAGATTATCTATAAATCGTCAATCTGATTCTCCCGAATCCCCCCCGAATACAACATCCAATGGATGGGGAATTGGAATACCTCTCCGAATCCTTATCGCAAAATCCCGCTCGATGCATACCTATATGCGGAACCGCATGTGGCATCTCCCACAACCTCTAGGTCGACTGCTTCCTAGATGTGTAGGAAGTCGAACACGGCATAGAGGTAACGCTGAGACTTAAACCTTGCAATTCTCCGAAGTGAAGTGAGGCAGTTGAAAAGCTTCACCCAATCCATATTTCCATGGACGATTATTTCTTTCACCGATGAACTTATGTATCCCAATAATAATTGGTAATTACCAGCAGCATCAGTAAGTATATAGGCTTCTCCATTGCTTTTGGTTCATTCAATGTTCTGTTTCCCCTCGAGGGAAAACCCAGATTGGAAATCTACGCCTCAAATCACTCGGTTATGACTTCCTCAATTGGGAATATCTCACTCCTGAAGCTCAAAAATATTCTCTCCACCGGTCTGAACTATCCCGGGGGCTACTGCCGGGGGTGGAAGCGGGGCAAGAAAGTCGGGTCGGCGGATAGCGGGAATCGAACCCGCGTCCTCTCCTTGGCAAGGAGATATTTTACCATTCAACTATATCCGCGTGATATGCCACCCCGTTCTATATTGAATAACTATATATGTGGTAACTCCTCTAGTCAACACACCTAATCCATCCACCTCGTCTCGGGATTTTCCCTCGTGGACGGAGAGCCCCCCCCCCCCCGAGGAGGAAGTGTCGATTCCGTAGACCGTAATTATTATTGATTCTCTCTCCCCACTCGCCATTATGAATCGTGAGGAGGGGGCCAGAATTACCGATACATTGAATCTCTGGGATATGAAGGAATTAAGTATACCCACTAGGAAAACTAATCCGATCCATAAGGAAGCCCCTGAAAAGACGACATTTTTGTTGCTTGACCAACCATTGGGGGAAGCAAGCACGACAGGTACACCAATTACTAGTAGGAATGAAATGGCGATTAATGTGAATAAAGCCAATTGGAAAGCAATAGTCGTAGTTAGGACTCTCGACGTATCAGAAGTAGAGGATTTGTACCATCTGATCCCCATCCGGTGGGACTTACACCATACCGAGACCGAGGATTTTGGACGGAACAAGAATCCTTCTAGTTCAGTACCCCGGAATCCAATGTCTCTTTCGAATCTCTTGATAATCCATCAAGTAGGAGTAAGAATTTGATTATTTGGAATGATCCCTATATTGATTTCATAGTAAATCATACGAAACCATCATCTCATATCTTTCGTAATAGGGGTGAATCTCGATACAATACATGTGTATCAAGATCGACAAGATCTCCGAAGAATTGGAGAAGAGCTTTCTAGGAGAGGTGGTCGAGTGGTTTATGGCTCCAGTCTTGAAAACTGGCATAGTGCTGAAACGCTATCGAGGGTTCGAATCCCTCTCTCTCCTCAATTGATTCAGTACCGGACCCGACGGGAGGGGGTATTAGTGGTCTATCGGTGGTCTAAAAGAACCACCTAGTATTTCCCAAAAAATGCCAATGTCCCCGAGGGGAGCCTATTCTTAATAATGATAGATGAGAGGAATCTTCTGAAGCAGTCTGGGGGTATTCCTCCTCCGCCCCGGTTCATGCGCCGCATCTCCAGGCCCAGGTCCCGTGTCAATACTTTCCCTATCAGGGTTCGAGGGATAGGAAACAAACAAATATGAGAGATCTGATGTTAACTAGAGGTATTTAAAATACCAGTTCTATCGATTGACTTATCGGGATGATCAAAGGTCAATTACCCACCCATTTGCGGGATGGGTACGTTCCACCAGATACAACTGGTGAGGATTCAAATTAGCTTCAAATTAGCTTACGGAGATGAGTCGTCATCGCCAAATCACCCCCTCCAGGGGGGTGATTTGTAGACATAAGTGCAAATGCTACCGAAACTTGTGGTTTCCCGGAACCCTATAGAAATGAACAGTGAGTTACACCTCGCCCTTCCCTCATCCGCGAGGTAAAGGTTACTGCTGGGTATATACCGACGTATCGAACTAACCCCACTGGGGGGTTAGTTTATGTATGAGCTGTGTCCCGGTTCCGCAAAGAACCACCAGTAGAAAATGGAAATTTGTCTGGTATGGTAGGTACTAATACTACCAAGTAATAACTTTCCATTAATATCTCAGCAATTTGTCCTAATTTAATGGTGTCATGGAAAGAACGGGTTCGGTATCACGGTCAATTCCCTTCTCAAACCCGGCTGCCGCCGCACGGGCTCTTCCCGCATGCCATAAATGACCCACAAAAAAGAAAAATCCTAGAACGAAATGGGAAGTAGCCAACCAACTTCGGGGAGATACATAGTTCACGGCATTTATCTCAGTAGCTACTCCACCTACGGAATTTAAGGAACCCAGAGGTGCATGAGTCATATACTCCGCGGAGCGTCGCTCCTGCCAGGGTTGTATATCTCTTTTCAACTTACTCAAATCCAAACCGTTGGGGCCTCTCAGTGGCTCCAACCAAGGAGCACGAAGGTCCCAGAAACGCATTGTTTCGCCTCCAAATATGATTTCTCCCGTGGGGGAACGCATCAGGTATTTACCCAAACCAGTAGGTCCTTGAGCGGAACCTATGTTGGCGCCGAGACGCTGGTCCCTGACAAGAAAAGTAAAAGCTTGAGCTTGAGAAGCCTCTGGACCGGTAGGACCATAGAATTCACTAGGATATGCCGTGTTATTGAACCGAACGAAACAACAAGCAGTAAAACCAAAAATAGCAAGTGCTCCTAAGCTATAGGACGGGTAAGCCTCTCCGGACCACACAAAAGCGCGACGGGCCCAAGCAAATGGTTTGGTCAATATGTGCCAGATCCCCCCGGAGATACAGATGGATCCCAGCCAGACATGTCCCCCAATAATATCTTCTAGGTTATCGACACTTACAATCCAACCCTCTCCACCAAAGGGGGATTTGAGTAAGTAACCAAATATGACACTCGGGCTTAAAGTGAGATTCGTAATCTTCCGTACATCCCCACCTCCCGGGGCCCATGTGTCATACAAGCCTCCGAAATATAACGCTTTGAATACTAGGAGGAAGGCGCCGGCTCCTAACAAGATTAGATGAATACCCAATATAGTAGTCATCTTATTTTTGTCCTTCCATATATAGCCGAAAAATGGGAAGGACTCTTCTGAAGTCTCGGGGCCAATGAGAGCGTGATAAATACCCCCGAACCCTAGAACCGCGGAAGATATCAAATGAAGGACTCCAGAAACAAAATAGGGAAAGGTATCGACGACTTCCCCACCGGGACCCACTCCCCAACCTAGGGTAGCTAGGTGGGGAAGTAGAATTAACCCCTGTTCATACATAGGCTTCTCCGGAACGAAGTGAGCCACTTCAAACAAATTCATGGCTCCAGCCCGAAACACGATCAAGCCAGCATGAGCTACATGGGCACCGAGTAATTTACCAGACAGATTGATCAGTCGAGCGTTACCGGCCCACCAAGCGAAACCTGTGGTTTCCTGATCGCGACCACCCAGAGACAGAGTTTCGTTAAAGAGCGTTTCCACGGGGTAAGACCTCCTCGGGGAATACAAGGTTTTCATGAGGCTGATCCTGAGCTGCCATCCAGGCACGAATACCCTCATTCGACAGAATGTTCTTTGTGTAGAAAGTTTCAAACTCAGGATCTTCCGCCGCACGAATTTCTTGGGAAACGAAGTCATAAGCACGCGAATTCAAAGCGAGACCAACTACTCCGATAGCACTCATCCATAATCCAGTTACTGGCACGAATAACATAAAGAAATGCAACCAACGTTTGTTGGAGAAAGCGACACCGAATATTTGGGACCAGAAACGATTAGCGGTAACCATTGAATAGGTCTCTTCGGATTGAGTTGGGTTAAAAGCACGGAATGTATTTGCGCCATCACCGTCTTCAAATAAGGTGTTTTCCACCGTGGCGCCATGAATGGCACACGAAAGAGCAGCACCAAGGACTCCGGCGACTCCCATCATATGAAACGGGTTCAACGTCCAGTTGTGAAAACCCTGGAAAAAGAGAATGAATCGAGAGATAGCTGCTACACCGAAGCTGGGTGCAAAAAACCAACCGGATTGCCCTAACGGGTAGATTAGGAATACAGAAACAGAAACAGCAATGGGAGCAGAGAACGCTATTGCATTATGGGGACGTAATTGTACGGACCTAGCAAGTTCGAATTGACGTAACATGAAACCTATCAAAGCGAAGGAACCGTGAAGAGCAACAAAGGTCCATAGACCCCCTAATTGGCACCAACGGGTGAAGTCTCCCTGTGCTTCCGGACCCCACAGTAGAAGCAAGGAATGAGCGAGACTATTTGCAGGGGTGGAAACTGCGGCAGTCAGAAAATTGCAACCTTCCAAGTAGGAACTAGCTAATCCATGAGTATACCACGAGGTGACGAAGGTTGTGCCGGTGAACCAACCGCCTAGGGAGAAATAAGCGGTGGGGAAAAGTAATAGACCGGACCAACCTACAAATACGAAACGATCCCTTCGTAGCCAATCGTCCATACTATCAAACAAATCTTTCGATTCCTTGGAGGATTTTCCAATGGCGATGGTCATAGTTATTCTCCTATTCAACTCTTCCAACCATTTTGGGTGCCCTTCTATTTCATGACATGATAGGGTCGTGGTGTAGGAAATGAAACTACCATATCACTGCCCCTTCTGAATAAGAATTTGTCGGAATCTCTCTGGCATGGTAACAATATTCCTAGGTCCCGTCGAGGGTACTTTTCTACTCCGTCTCGTTCCCCCAAGCGGATGGATATGGATAGAGTACCGATACAACGAAATTGATTTCGTGATTCTTCAGAAAGTGGGTAACCCTTTCTCTTCTTCCGAGACTCCATCAACCCGTTCGCTACGTCGATGAATCCTGATCCGGAACTTTATCCCAGCTAGATTCCTTCCAATTGAACAATCAACGGCATCTATTGGATCTCTTTATGTGGTGCTGGTGTTTCCTCCCGCATGTCCTGCCCACTGGAGAAGTACAGGAAGGAGTGGGAGAAGCACCAATTTTCAGCAATCTATCTATTTGGTGAATTGAGTAGGACACGCGTACATACAGATATTTATGATCCGTATCTTCACTTTACTCGTCTATTTCACGATGGAAGAGACACTTCCTGATATTTATTCTACCAATACTCAATACCATTCGGAAGCTTTTCGCTCCCGAATCATTCGGGTGATTAATGGCGGGTGGGTGGGGGGGGGTGGGGGGAGGCCACTTTTCCTTGATGTCGGACGAGAGAAACAAACTCCCGTCTCGATAGATTAAATGAGAACCATATAGTCCGTCTTACCTCCTGGTTAAGAAGCGGGAGATGGATCGGAATGATACGAGAGAAACCCGTAGCTGGGAGTTAGCTGAAATCTTTTCATACGAGAATTCATTGGAATATCTCCCCCTGCGGAGAGATGTATCGATAGTCAGAATTCTCATTGGATTCCTGTATCAGGGGTAACTGAATGATCTTCCACATCATGAATTACATCTACCTAAATTTCTTATATTACGGGTAGCAATAATTCTGAGATTCAAGACGGGGGGGAACATTCCGAACAGCTTTATTACGTAGCGATTCGCTGATTCTTCGTTGATTTCCCCACCCACATATGGATCCCGCTATATAGATAGATATATGTGGATATTTGTTGCGAATCTTACCGGGAGTCCCCCGAGCAGTGAAAGTGGATAATCAGGATAATCTGATTCGATAGGCATCTGGGGGGGGGGGGGGGCCTCGTCATATTCGTCGCCTATTCGGGCGAAGGATCATTTCGACGTGATCACTAATTTTCTGAATTGGTAGAAACATATGTGGTACTCTACAATGTAAGGAAGGATTACGAGTGTCTGTGCCGAGAGAAAGAGACAAGTCGAGTGAAATCTCACGAGCCCTTTATCGGATTTGAACCGATGACTTACGCCTTACCATGGCGGTACTCTACCACTGAGTTAAAAGGGCTTACCGATGATGACATTGATGAGGTGTATGAAACACAGTATGTCGGAAACAGAACTATTCTGTTTCCCGTTTCTCAAATCATTATCCTGTCACTATTCTCTCAATCTTACCAGGGGGGGGGGATTAAAAACTGCTGATACTAAAACTAGGTGGGGTAAGGTCTCTGGAACTAGCGGAAATGGTTGAGTCCTCCTTTCCACCCCCTACTTACCCGATTGAATGGATCCCGATAGAGAATCGGGAGATTCACCTGGGAAGGAGAAAAAGGAGAATGAGGGGGGAAAATTTGGGATTATCCGGTTTATGTTGTGGATGAATACCCGCCGGTACGTGGTCAAATAGTTGGAATAAAAATACGGGAACAGGGTGGACTATTGCTTTATCCCCCTATCACCTATTGCTTTATCACCCTATCACCAAGTTAATTTTCGTTTGCGGAGACGGGATTCGAACCCGTGACCTCAAGGTTATGAGCCTTGCGAGCTACCAAGCTGCTCTACCCCGCGTGGTTGATTCCCTCGCTGTAATTATTATACAGTCTTCAAATAATTACATTGAACACGAGGGAATCTTGTGAATTTATGGAGATCGATTCTCCAACAATTCGTGTGGGAAAACCAATATTTATCTACCAACTCGATTTTATTACTCCAGGCAGCAAACAAGCGTGTGCCATTTCGCGTGGTACGTGTCTGGATGAACCAAAGTCTCGATAATTGGATCTGGGGCGTCCGGTTAGGGAGCATCGGTTACGAAGACGGGTGGGTGCACTGTTACGTGGTGGAGATTGGAACGCCTCAGAAACCTCTAATTTTTCTTGTATTGATAAACCCCCCCTCATTCTCTGTTTCAGGGATTGACGTATGAGATAATATTTCCTCACCAGTTTTTGTTTCTTCTTCTCTTTCTCAATGAGACTCCTCTTTGCCGTAATTTCCTAGTCGGCGATATTGGAATGTTATTATAGAATGGATGGAATTTGGGATAGAGTCCAATTGAAGTGCTATGATTTGCCACCCATCCGTGCTATCTATCCATCAGAGACAGATTTTAATCGTGGATAAGTTGGGCTTACCACTGGCTCGAATGCCAAAGGTAAGCCCAATGCGATACATGCTTTTAGCTTTTATTGAGGCGAAACACAGAGCTACCCAAATTTACCCGATGTGGATGCTATTGAGAAAGCTGCATAGGTAAATATATAACCTACGGAGAAGTGGGCTAGTCCCACTAATCGTGCTTGAACGATAGAAAGAGCGACTGGTTTGTCTTTCCAGCGAATCAGATTGGCCAAAGGTGTGCGTTCATGAGCCCGAGCCAGAGTTTCAATAAGTTCTTGCCAATAACCGCGCCAGGAGATGGGAAACGTGAATCCAGTAGCCCGAACGAGATGTCCAAACGAAAACATCCATGCCCAGACGGATAAACTGTTCATACCGAAAGGATTGTAACCGTTAATGAGTTGTGAAGAATTCAGCCGTAGATAATCCCTCAACCATCCCATCAAGTAAGTAGAGGATTCATTGAATTGAGCTACATTTCCCTGCCACAGGGTAATATGCTTCCGGTGCCAGTAAAAGGTGACCCATCCAATTGTATTCGACATCCGGAAAACTGCCAGATAAAATGCATCCCAGGCCGAGATGTCACAGGTACCACCTCTACCTGGACCGTCGCAAGGAAAACTATAACCAAATTCTTTCTTATCCGGCATCAGCTTGGAGCCGCGCGCATCTAATGCACCCTTCACTAGAATCGGTGTAGTTGTATGTGGACCTGGAGCAATAGCATGATGAACTAAGAAATCCCCGGGTCCAATGGTTAGGAATAATGAGTTGCTATTATTATTAATGGCGTCTAACCAACCGGGTAGCCACAAGCTCTGACCAGCATTGAATGCTGGACTGTCTGTCGAGGAGAGAAAGTACGTCGAAACCATACAAAGATTTACCGTGAGCGGATTGTATCCGTTGAGCAAATACAGGTTCAATAAGAATTTGCTTCTCTGGGGTTCCAAAGGCTAACGTGACGTCGTTATGGACATAGAGACCCAAAGTATGGAACCCTAGGAATAAACTAGCCCGACTCAAATGGGCTATTATTGCTTCTTTATGCTCCAACATCCTTGCCAACACGTTATCCTTATTTTGTTCCGGATCATAATCCCGTATAAAGAATATGGCTCCGTGGGCGAACGCCCCTGTCATAATAAAACCAGCGATGTACTGGTGATGGGTGTATAGCGCGGCCTGGGTCGTATAATCCTGTGCTATAAAAGCATAAGCGGGTAAGGAATACATATGTTGTGCCACTAGGGAAGTAATGACTCCTAAAGCAGCTAAAGCGAGTCCTAATTGGAAATGTAGGGAGTTATTGATTGTGTCGTAGAGTCCCCTATGTCCACGTCCCAACCTGCCTCCTGGAGGAATATGAGCTTCCAGAATCTCTTTTATACTATGTCCGATGCCGTAGTTAGTCCTGTACATGTGGCCGGCAATGATAAACACAACCGCAATTGCCAGATGATGATGAGCGATATCAGTTAACCACAAACTCTGAGTTTGTGGATGAAATCCCCCCGGAAAGGTTGAAATGGCAGTTCCTGCTCCCTGAGCACTATTGAACGAGTGATTAGCGGAGTCGGGACTTTGTGCATAAACACTCCATTGACCCGAAAAGAATGGTCCCAAACCTTGGGGGTGTGGTAGTGCAGTTAGTAAATTACCCCATCTCACATGTTCGCCTCTAGATTCAGGAATAGCGACGTGAATCAGGTGGCCTGTCCAAGCTAGAGAGCTTATTCCGAAGAGTCCTGATAAGTGATGATTGAGACGAGATTCAGCATTTTTGAACCAAGAAATACCCGGTTTCCATTTGGGTTGTAGATGCAACCAACCCGCTACCAGGAACAAGGCGGAAACAGCTAGTAAGGAGATAGCTCCGGTATATAGATCTTGATTGTCGCGTAAACCGATAGTGTACCGCCACTGATAAACACCAGGATAAGCAATATTAACCGGACCCGGAGCTCCCCCTCGGGTATAAGCCTCGACGGCTGGTTGACCAAAATGAGGATCCCGAATGGCATGAGCGATTGGTCTTACCTGTAATGGGTTTTGCACCCATGCCTCGAAGTTACCCTGCCAAGCTACATGGAATAGATTCCCAGAAGTCCAGAGAAGAATTATAGCTAATTGACCAGAATGGGAAGCAAATATTTTCTGGTAGAGACGTTCCTCGGTAATATTGTCATGACTCTCGAAGTCATGCGCAGTGGCTATACCGAACCAGATACGACGAGTAGTTGGGTCTTGGGATAGACCCTGGCTGAACTTTGGAAATCTTGATGCCGTAATGCTTTTCGAATCCTCCTAGCCATTATCCTACTGCAATGATTCTCGCTAGGAAGAATGCCCATGTTGTGGCGATTCCACCCAGAAGGTAATGAGCCACCCCTACGGCACGTCCCTGTACAATACTCAGAGCCCTGGGCTGGATAGCAGGAGCAACTTTCAATTTATTATGGGCCCGAACAGTAGATTCGATGAGTTCTTGCCGATATCCACGGCCACTGAACAGGAACGTCAGACTAAAAGCCCAAACAAAATGAGCACCCGAGAATAAAAGACCATATGCGGATAATGAAGAACCATACGATTGAATGACTTGGGAAGCCTGTGCCCATAGGAAATCACGGAGCCATCCATTAATGGTTGTTGAACTCTGCGCGAAGA
>NW_028239591.1:0-30932 GCF_047967505.1 Dipteris shenzhenensis | reverse complement strand
TACGTTTCCCATCTCCTGGCGCGGTTATTGGCAAGAACTTATTGAAACTCTGGCTCGGGCTCATGAACGCACACCTTTGGCCAATCTGATTCGCTGGAAAGACAAACCAGTCGCTCTTTCTATCGTTCAAGCACGATTAGTGGGACTAGCCCACTTCTCCGTAGGTTATATATTTACCTATGCAGCTTTCTCAATAGCATCCACATCGGGTAAATTTGGGTAGCTCTGTGTTTCGCCTCAATAAAAGCTAAAAGCATGTATCGCATTGGGCTTACCTTTGGCATTCGAGCCAGTGGTAAGCCCAACTTATCCACGATTAAAATCTGTCTCTGATGGATAGATAGCACGGATGGGTGGCAAATCATAGCACTTCAATTGGACTCTATCCCAAATTCCATCCATTCTATAATAACATTCCAATATCGCCGACTAGGAAATTACGGCAAAGAGGAGTCTCATTGAGAAAGAGAAGAAGAAACAAAAACTGGTGAGGAAATATTATCTCATACGTCAATCCCTGAAACAGAGAATGAGGGGGGGTTTATCAATACAAGAAAAATTAGAGGTTTCTGAGGCGTTCCAATCTCCACCACGTAACAGTGCACCCACCCGTCTTCGTAACCGATGCTCCCTAACCGGACGCCCCAGATCCAATTATCGAGACTTTGGTTCATCCAGACACGTACCACGCGAAATGGCACACGCTTGTTTGCTGCCTGGAGTAATAAAATCGAGTTGGTAGATAAATATTGGTTTTCCCACACGAATTGTTGGAGAATCGATCTCCATAAATTCACAAGATTCCCTCGTGTTCAATGTAATTATTTGAAGACTGTATAATAATTACAGCGAGGGAATCAACCACGCGGGGTAGAGCAGCTTGGTAGCTCGCAAGGCTCATAACCTTGAGGTCACGGGTTCGAATCCCGTCTCCGCAAACGAAAATTAACTTGGTGATAGGGTGATAAAGCAATAGGTGATAGGGGGATAAAGCAATAGTCCACCCTGTTCCCGTATTTTTATTCCAACTATTTGACCACGTACCGGCGGGTATTCATCCACAACATAAACCGGATAATCCCAAATTTTCCCCCCTCATTCTCCTTTTTCTCCTTCCCAGGTGAATCTCCCGATTCTCTATCGGGATCCATTCAATCGGGTAAGTAGGGGGTGGAAAGGAGGACTCAACCATTTCCGCTAGTTCCAGAGACCTTACCCCACCTAGTTTTAGTATCAGCAGTTTTTAATCCCCCCCCCCTGGTAAGATTGAGAGAATAGTGACAGGATAATGATTTGAGAAACGGGAAACAGAATAGTTCTGTTTCCGACATACTGTGTTTCATACACCTCATCAATGTCATCATCGGTAAGCCCTTTTAACTCAGTGGTAGAGTACCGCCATGGTAAGGCGTAAGTCATCGGTTCAAATCCGATAAAGGGCTCGTGAGATTTCACTCGACTTGTCTCTTTCTCTCGGCACAGACACTCGTAATCCTTCCTTACATTGTAGAGTACCACATATGTTTCTACCAATTCAGAAAATTAGTGATCACGTCGAAATGATCCTTCGCCCGAATAGGCGACGAATATGACGAGGCCCCCCCCCCCCCCCCAGATGCCTATCGAATCAGATTATCCTGATTATCCACTTTCACTGCTCGGGGGACTCCCGGTAAGATTCGCAACAAATATCCACATATATCTATCTATATAGCGGGATCCATATGTGGGTGGGGAAATCAACGAAGAATCAGCGAATCGCTACGTAATAAAGCTGTTCGGAATGTTCCCCCCCGTCTTGAATCTCAGAATTATTGCTACCCGTAATATAAGAAATTTAGGTAGATGTAATTCATGATGTGGAAGATCATTCAGTTACCCCTGATACAGGAATCCAATGAGAATTCTGACTATCGATACATCTCTCCGCAGGGGGAGATATTCCAATGAATTCTCGTATGAAAAGATTTCAGCTAACTCCCAGCTACGGGTTTCTCTCGTATCATTCCGATCCATCTCCCGCTTCTTAACCAGGAGGTAAGACGGACTATATGGTTCTCATTTAATCTATCGAGACGGGAGTTTGTTTCTCTCGTCCGACATCAAGGAAAAGTGGCCTCCCCCCACCCCCCCCCACCCACCCGCCATTAATCACCCGAATGATTCGGGAGCGAAAAGCTTCCGAATGGTATTGAGTATTGGTAGAATAAATATCAGGAAGTGTCTCTTCCATCGTGAAATAGACGAGTAAAGTGAAGATACGGATCATAAATATCTGTATGTACGCGTGTCCTACTCAATTCACCAAATAGATAGATTGCTGAAAATTGGTGCTTCTCCCACTCCTTCCTGTACTTCTCCAGTGGGCAGGACATGCGGGAGGAAACACCAGCACCACATAAAGAGATCCAATAGATGCCGTTGATTGTTCAATTGGAAGGAATCTAGCTGGGATAAAGTTCCGGATCAGGATTCATCGACGTAGCGAACGGGTTGATGGAGTCTCGGAAGAAGAGAAAGGGTTACCCACTTTCTGAAGAATCACGAAATCAATTTCGTTGTATCGGTACTCTATCCATATCCATCCGCTTGGGGGAACGAGACGGAGTAGAAAAGTACCCTCGACGGGACCTAGGAATATTGTTACCATGCCAGAGAGATTCCGACAAATTCTTATTCAGAAGGGGCAGTGATATGGTAGTTTCATTTCCTACACCACGACCCTATCATGTCATGAAATAGAAGGGCACCCAAAATGGTTGGAAGAGTTGAATAGGAGAATAACTATGACCATCGCCATTGGAAAATCCTCCAAGGAATCGAAAGATTTGTTTGATAGTATGGACGATTGGCTACGAAGGGATCGTTTCGTATTTGTAGGTTGGTCCGGTCTATTACTTTTCCCCACCGCTTATTTCTCCCTAGGCGGTTGGTTCACCGGCACAACCTTCGTCACCTCGTGGTATACTCATGGATTAGCTAGTTCCTACTTGGAAGGTTGCAATTTTCTGACTGCCGCAGTTTCCACCCCTGCAAATAGTCTCGCTCATTCCTTGCTTCTACTGTGGGGTCCGGAAGCACAGGGAGACTTCACCCGTTGGTGCCAATTAGGGGGTCTATGGACCTTTGTTGCTCTTCACGGTTCCTTCGCTTTGATAGGTTTCATGTTACGTCAATTCGAACTTGCTAGGTCCGTACAATTACGTCCCCATAATGCAATAGCGTTCTCTGCTCCCATTGCTGTTTCTGTTTCTGTATTCCTAATCTACCCGTTAGGGCAATCCGGTTGGTTTTTTGCACCCAGCTTCGGTGTAGCAGCTATCTCTCGATTCATTCTCTTTTTCCAGGGTTTTCACAACTGGACGTTGAACCCGTTTCATATGATGGGAGTCGCCGGAGTCCTTGGTGCTGCTCTTTCGTGTGCCATTCATGGCGCCACGGTGGAAAACACCTTATTTGAAGACGGTGATGGCGCAAATACATTCCGTGCTTTTAACCCAACTCAATCCGAAGAGACCTATTCAATGGTTACCGCTAATCGTTTCTGGTCCCAAATATTCGGTGTCGCTTTCTCCAACAAACGTTGGTTGCATTTCTTTATGTTATTCGTGCCAGTAACTGGATTATGGATGAGTGCTATCGGAGTAGTTGGTCTCGCTTTGAATTCGCGTGCTTATGACTTCGTTTCCCAAGAAATTCGTGCGGCGGAAGATCCTGAGTTTGAAACTTTCTACACAAAGAACATTCTGTCGAATGAGGGTATTCGTGCCTGGATGGCAGCTCAGGATCAGCCTCATGAAAACCTTGTATTCCCCGAGGAGGTCTTACCCCGTGGAAACGCTCTTTAACGAAACTCTGTCTCTGGGTGGTCGCGATCAGGAAACCACAGGTTTCGCTTGGTGGGCCGGTAACGCTCGACTGATCAATCTGTCTGGTAAATTACTCGGTGCCCATGTAGCTCATGCTGGCTTGATCGTGTTTCGGGCTGGAGCCATGAATTTGTTTGAAGTGGCTCACTTCGTTCCGGAGAAGCCTATGTATGAACAGGGGTTAATTCTACTTCCCCACCTAGCTACCCTAGGTTGGGGAGTGGGTCCCGGTGGGGAAGTCGTCGATACCTTTCCCTATTTTGTTTCTGGAGTCCTTCATTTGATATCTTCCGCGGTTCTAGGGTTCGGGGGTATTTATCACGCTCTCATTGGCCCCGAGACTTCAGAAGAGTCCTTCCCATTTTTCGGCTATATATGGAAGGACAAAAATAAGATGACTACTATATTGGGTATTCATCTAATCTTGTTAGGAGCCGGCGCCTTCCTCCTAGTATTCAAAGCGTTATATTTCGGAGGCTTGTATGACACATGGGCCCCGGGAGGTGGGGATGTACGGAAGATTACGAATCTCACTTTAAGCCCGAGTGTCATATTTGGTTACTTACTCAAATCCCCCTTTGGTGGAGAGGGTTGGATTGTAAGTGTCGATAACCTAGAAGATATTATTGGGGGACATGTCTGGCTGGGATCCATCTGTATCTCCGGGGGGATCTGGCACATATTGACCAAACCATTTGCTTGGGCCCGTCGCGCTTTTGTGTGGTCCGGAGAGGCTTACCCGTCCTATAGCTTAGGAGCACTTGCTATTTTTGGTTTTACTGCTTGTTGTTTCGTTCGGTTCAATAACACGGCATATCCTAGTGAATTCTATGGTCCTACCGGTCCAGAGGCTTCTCAAGCTCAAGCTTTTACTTTTCTTGTCAGGGACCAGCGTCTCGGCGCCAACATAGGTTCCGCTCAAGGACCTACTGGTTTGGGTAAATACCTGATGCGTTCCCCCACGGGAGAAATCATATTTGGAGGCGAAACAATGCGTTTCTGGGACCTTCGTGCTCCTTGGTTGGAGCCACTGAGAGGCCCCAACGGTTTGGATTTGAGTAAGTTGAAAAGAGATATACAACCCTGGCAGGAGCGACGCTCCGCGGAGTATATGACTCATGCACCTCTGGGTTCCTTAAATTCCGTAGGTGGAGTAGCTACTGAGATAAATGCCGTGAACTATGTATCTCCCCGAAGTTGGTTGGCTACTTCCCATTTCGTTCTAGGATTTTTCTTTTTTGTGGGTCATTTATGGCATGCGGGAAGAGCCCGTGCGGCGGCAGCCGGGTTTGAGAAGGGAATTGACCGTGATACCGAACCCGTTCTTTCCATGACACCATTAAATTAGGACAAATTGCTGAGATATTAATGGAAAGTTATTACTTGGTAGTATTAGTACCTACCATACCAGACAAATTTCCATTTTCTACTGGTGGTTCTTTGCGGAACCGGGACACAGCTCATACATAAACTAACCCCCCAGTGGGGTTAGTTCGATACGTCGGTATATACCCAGCAGTAACCTTTACCTCGCGGATGAGGGAAGGGCGAGGTGTAACTCACTGTTCATTTCTATAGGGTTCCGGGAAACCACAAGTTTCGGTAGCATTTGCACTTATGTCTACAAATCACCCCCCTGGAGGGGGTGATTTGGCGATGACGACTCATCTCCGTAAGCTAATTTGAAGCTAATTTGAATCCTCACCAGTTGTATCTGGTGGAACGTACCCATCCCGCAAATGGGTGGGTAATTGACCTTTGATCATCCCGATAAGTCAATCGATAGAACTGGTATTTTAAATACCTCTAGTTAACATCAGATCTCTCATATTTGTTTGTTTCCTATCCCTCGAACCCTGATAGGGAAAGTATTGACACGGGACCTGGGCCTGGAGATGCGGCGCATGAACCGGGGCGGAGGAGGAATACCCCCAGACTGCTTCAGAAGATTCCTCTCATCTATCATTATTAAGAATAGGCTCCCCTCGGGGACATTGGCATTTTTTTGGGAAATACTAGGTGGTTCTTTTAGACCACCGATAGACCACTAATACCCCCTCCCGTCGGGTCCGGTACTGAATCAATTGAGGAGAGAGAGGGATTCGAACCCTCGATAGCGTTTCAGCACTATGCCAGTTTTCAAGACTGGAGCCATAAACCACTCGACCACCTCTCCTAGAAAGCTCTTCTCCAATTCTTCGGAGATCTTGTCGATCTTGATACACATGTATTGTATCGAGATTCACCCCTATTACGAAAGATATGAGATGATGGTTTCGTATGATTTACTATGAAATCAATATAGGGATCATTCCAAATAATCAAATTCTTACTCCTACTTGATGGATTATCAAGAGATTCGAAAGAGACATTGGATTCCGGGTACTGAACTAGAAGGATTCTTGTTCCGTCCAAATCCTCGGTCTCGGTATGGTGTAAGTCCCACCGGATTGGGGATCAGATGGTACAAATCCTCTACTTCTGATACGTCGAGAGTCCTAACTACGACTATTGCTTTCCAATTGGCTTTATTCACATTAATCGCCATTTCATTCCTACTAGTAATTGGTGTACCTGTCGTGCTTGCTTCCCCCAATGGTTGGTCAAGCAACAAAAATGTCGTCTTTTCAGGGGCTTCCTTATGGATCGGATTAGTTTTCCTAGTGGGTATACTTAATTCCTTCATATCCCAGAGATTCAATGTATCGGTAATTCTGGCCCCCTCCTCACGATTCATAATGGCGAGTGGGGAGAGAGAATCAATAATAATTACGGTCTACGGAATCGACACTTCCTCCTCGGGGGGGGGGGGGCTCTCCGTCCACGAGGGAAAATCCCGAGACGAGGTGGATGGATTAGGTGTGTTGACTAGAGGAGTTACCACATATATAGTTATTCAATATAGAACGGGGTGGCATATCACGCGGATATAGTTGAATGGTAAAATATCTCCTTGCCAAGGAGAGGACGCGGGTTCGATTCCCGCTATCCGCCGACCCGACTTTCTTGCCCCGCTTCCACCCCCGGCAGTAGCCCCCGGGATAGTTCAGACCGGTGGAGAGAATATTTTTGAGCTTCAGGAGTGAGATATTCCCAATTGAGGAAGTCATAACCGAGTGATTTGAGGCGTAGATTTCCAATCTGGGTTTTCCCTCGAGGGGAAACAGAACATTGAATGAACCAAAAGCAATGGAGAAGCCTATATACTTACTGATGCTGCTGGTAATTACCAATATTATTGGGATACATAAGTTCATCGGTGAAAGAAATAATCGTCCATGGAAATATGGATTGGGTGAAGCTTTTCAACTGCCTCACTTCACTTCGGAGAATTGCAAGGTTTAAGTCTCAGCGTTACCTCTATGCCGTGTTCGACTTCCTACACATCTAGGAAGCAGTCGACCTAGAGGTTGTGGGAGATGCCACATGCGGTTCCGCATATAGGTATGCATCGAGCGGGATTTTGCGATAAGGATTCGGAGAGGTATTCCAATTCCCCATCCATTGGATGTTGTATTCGGGGGGGATTCGGGAGAATCAGATTGACGATTTATAGATAATCTCTTATTATCTGAAGAGTGATTGGGCCCCCATCGTCTAGAGGCCTAGGACACCTCTCTTTCAAGGAGGCGACGGGGATTCGAATTCCCCTGGGGGTACTTATACTCATCTCGCAGAAGCACTACGGACGTTATGGCTTCTCTTGCCCTCGTACCTTCTCAGGGTGGCGGGAGGGGCCCAGATTGAAAACATCAATAAACTCCTTTCATTTACACTTCCGAGACCGATTCTGTTTTCAAGTACTTCCAAGCCCGGTCTAAATCTATGGGTCGATGCCCGAGTGGCTAATGGGGACGGACTGTAAATCCGCTGGCAACGCCTACGCTGGTTCGAATCCAGCTCGACCCAGAAACCGCGGAGTTACTTCATTATAATTTGTATATCTCGACTGAGTTATTTGAAATGACTCAATAAAATGTAGCGGGATTGACGGGTCTCGAACCCGCAACTTCCGCCTTGACAGGGCGGTGCTCTAACCGATTGAACTACAATCCCAGCAATTAATTAAAGTCTATGTACTGGGTGCTTAGGAGTCAATGCTCTATCTCCCCATCCACGGTGAATCCGACAAACCATTTTTACTCGAATCCCGTTTCGGATATACAGATGCAGGAGATATTAACCCCGAAAGCCCCAATTGTCTTGATTCTTCGAGGAGACGAGACATCCGCCTCGCGCCAGTTCCACATGCCCGCGCTTACTATGGATATTCACTACGAGTATTCAAATGAGCTTATTTGCGGGGCTAATCTCTAGCCACGTCAACCCATAGGCGAGAGAGGGAAGGGGGAGGAGGGGAAATTATTCCAGTCATTGATTTTTCCATCCATAGATTCCCACCCACAGTGCTTCTAGATTCGTTTGCTGCCACAGAAAGATGCGGTGACTAACCCCTCTTCTCTGTCTCAGTAAGAATATAAAAAAGGGGGGGGGCAAGTTCTTGCCGAAGAAGCGTAAACAATCGACTACTCTTAAAATTTTCTTTCGTGATATACTATGTAATTGATATCAGAGATTTGACCAGACCGAGTTAATTTTTTTCTATCCCGATTATCAGATCCACTCTAGTAGAGTTGGATGACTCACAATATCACGATAAAGTTCAGGAGTCTCTCCTAATGGGGTCACTCAAGTTACTCTCAAATCAATTTGAACCACTAATATGGAAGTAAATATCCTCGCATTCATAGCTACTGCACTCTTTATTCCAATACCTACAGCTTTTCTACCTATTCCTTACATTCAAACGGCTGCTCAGAACAATTAATCCGAGAACCTGGTCTATTGTTTCGCCGCGGATGGTAGTAAGTAGATAAGGGAAGGTTGAATATACGTCCCGGGGTAGGGGATGAAATAGGATGCTACTCCGCGTGAAGTAGCAACTCGGTTGCCAGTAAACTACTAATTTTTACTCCCCCAATTTGAATTCCACAGTCCCATCCCAATTAAAATCTGGATAGATAGATGATCTACATAGATAGACCCATCTATCTATCGATCGGGAGGTCCATCTCACTCATCCTTTTTATTATGATTTCCATGGAACCAGGTCCCGGTGCAATAGTCGGAATCGGGCTAGTAGTGATAGGTGTATTCCTGTATGTCTCCGCAAAGAGGGAACCTAATGTATCTAGAGGTGTGGTCCCAAATGTACCCGTGCAACATCTCTGCGATTTTCAGCATATCTCTACCCGGGGGATGTGAAACTTGAACTGGTGTCGGTAGTAATGAATCCCAATAGGAATCAATCCATGACTAAACTGATTCAATATGTTTCTCCATACTTCGAAAACTAGGGGGGGGGAGGGATTGGCGGGTTCCAATATCTCTCTCCCCTGTGATATCTTTGGTTCTAGCCTCCCCCTCTGGAGGGGAGATCTATATGTACATATGGATTTATGGGTAACCAATGGAGTCAGACATGAGTCTAAAGATCCTATTTTTACGGAACGGGGTGGATCGGGTGCATAAAGAACAAACCGGATTGAAATTTGAAACGTGGAGAGATTTTTCTATCTATCCATTGATTCGGATATATCAAGATTATCTATCTATTTCCCGATTCAATCCGGTGAAAGAGGATCCGGGAAGTTCGACAGAAGAAACTGACGTGGATGAGAAGTGAGAGATAACACCTCGCTCCAACTACTGGTCCTGCTTAAGCCACAACGAAATGAAAAAATCACCCATGGTTTTTTGGGGGGGGGGGGGCGCATTACCCAATCCATAGATTCCCAACCTATCCCGATACTACGACTTTTTCCTTTCCTCCATTGGATTATTATGCGGAGGAATTCTTATCTTTCAAGGTTGGCGCTTAGATCCGATTCTACTATTATCTGAAATACTTTTAAGTGGAACTGCAATATTTCCTATTGCTGAAAATTTATATCTACGTAGAGAAGAGATCGAGGCATTTGATGAATCTAACCAGCGGATATCCAATAGGGGTCGTTTGGAAACTACCTGGTTGACTCCCCCTCCCGGGAGAGAAGATTCCTACAGAGAGTTGAGATTGGGGGGGGGGGGTGAATTCTCCCATAAATGGAAGGGAATTAGTTATACCATATGTGTTTCCTACGAAGAAGCAAGAGATTCTAGAGGGGGTCGAATCGTTGGGCCCCACCCCAACGATTCACATCTCCCGGATTCTACTATACTAGGAGGAGTAGTGTAAAATTACTCACTGCGATCCACTTCTTCCCCGAACCACAGGTGAAAGAGAGAATGTAGGAGTCACCATCGGAGCAGCCCAAGCAATACTAACCATATCCGTGGTCGTAATTCCTATCCCTTCAATTCAATTCTATTGAATTCCTTTTCCTCCAACTACTGGGTGCTTATATGGATGAACCCGAATCGAAGTCAGTAACATATCGTACATGGGAATCAATTTCTGTTTCATATGATACCCGAGTGGGAGGAGGTAATAAGAGTGCGGATCCGTCCACCAATATATTTTATAATGTTACCAAGTCCCAATCCCCGAGGGGTTGTCAATCCATATAATTTACTCCTCGATTCCTGATACACTAAGATCAGGATTGCCTATCCGTGGCATATCCGGATACATCTAGCGTGATAGGCCATAATATACTATGGAGCATCTCGATTTGTGTCCGGGTCTGGCGCGGTAGTCAATCCCGAAATCGTCGAAATTATTGATACTGGCACAACAAGGCGACACCCAGATTCGAACTGGGGGATGAAGGATTTGCAGTCCTTTGTCTTACCACTTGACTATATCGCCCTTCTTTCACCTGCATCGAGGCACATGATTGATAGATGGGGGACTCGATATTAAGTATACCACTGAATGGGAATATTAGCAAGCTGCTCATTTTTCTGTATCGGATTGAGCTCGTAAGTATGTCGGATACTAGAAACCTTTTCTCCCCATCCAATCAATTTGATGGGTTAGGAAACCTTGCTGCCCACCCCCCCCACTTCCACACACATCCTTTTTATACTATGCATCCCCAGGCAGCCAACACCAATTTTTCCCTAGATTGCTCCACTATCCTCTGACTTACTCGGATCCCTACTGCCCACCCCCTGGTCTTGTTTTCCCTCCTAACACTCTTGGAAATATCTAACGGATCCTTCACGCTCCCCACCCCCCAGAAATGGTTCGCATAGATACCGGGTTCTACTTCGAAAAGTTTTTCCCTTCCTTGTCAATTTCACCCTCCCCACATTGATATTGACACTCCGTGGCAACAGCAGGTAGATATTATTAGGTCGTCCACCTTTAGGGATAGATTCTCGAATCTCAATAGTTCTTCTGATCCACCTCGGGTTTGGGGGGGGAGGGGTAAACCAACGATTTGACACAATGGATTGATTTTCAGTAGTATGTGAAGTGATATTCCCCGTATCAATGTTTACCGGATTGCTGTTCCACGAATCGATACTTCACGGCGCAAAAACTGGTTCTTCGCGGTAGTTGCTTCGCAGCGAGAATCGCAACAACTGCGCCAATTGTATCAATTATGCTGACGTTAATGCCTCCAGCGTCTTCTGGAGATCCAGCGAAGTGAATCTGTCTAACTAGGCACCTAGAATCTTTGTGATTTCGTGTCGAGAATCCCCATTCTCGTTGTGTCTCACCTTACCCCCACTCACCATATCGGTGGAATGACGGAATCGAGCCGATGGTTGATAAGTGGATGATAAAGATTTTTTGGGTGCAGGGAAGTCTTCCATCAGATCATTTTGAAATCCATTTATAGTTTGTTTGACACCTCCAATACCTCAAGAACCGCTGATGATGGTGGTATCTCCTTGGCCAACTCGGGAACAGTCTTCATCGGGAGAATCTACCAAATTCAATCCCTCACCCGGGAGAAAGAGAGGGGAGGGGGGATGCGAGGGAGAAGGAATCACTAAATGAATTGATGAATAGGTATAGGAGGGTTTCGCACGAGGATAAGATTTCAGTACAACATCAATAGGAGATAGGGAGATGTTCGTATTGCCAGAACTTGGATGAATTCAATTTGAGGGATTCAACTGCTTTGTTCATGAAAGATCATTTGAAGAACCTGATGATTTCCCAGAGATTGAAGATACGGATAAGGAAGTCGAATTCTAATCAATTAGTGAATAGTATCGATTGTCGGAACCTCCGATTGGGAGGAGAGAGGCTACATATCAATGTATCACATATTCATCCGATCCATATGTACCAGCTTAATTGATTCGGAAGAGAAGCGGAATAGTAGAAGAACAGGATGTGTTTCTCGGATCTATTCCCTCGATGACCTCCCAAGGAACATTTATAATCAATGGAATTGCTAGAGTTTTGATTAACTAGATATTGAGGAGTCTTGGTGTTTACCACAACCGCGAGTTGGACCACAGGGGATTTTTCACATATACCAGCATGATCATTTCGGATTGGGGAGGAAGATTCAAACCAGAAATAGATAGAAAGAGTAGGATATGGATTCGTATCAGCAGGAAACGAAAGATATCCATTTTGGTTCTACTTCTAGCTATGGGACTGAGTACGGAGGATATCCCGCGGAATGTACGTTATCCTAAGATTTTTCTGAATCTACTCAGAGAATCGAGAGAAACTATCGAATCTTCGGAAGATGCTATGCTAGAACTTTACAAACATCTATACTCTCCGGGAGTCGATGTGGTGTCTTCAGAATCCATATTCCAGGAATTGCAGAAGAGATTTTTCCAACAAAGGTGCGAATTGGGACGAATTGGTTGACGAAATTCAAACATCAAACCTAATCTCGATGTACCTGAAACGGAACATTTCCCACTACCCCAAGATCTATTAGCTGTCGCAGATTATTTGATAGAGATAAGCTATGGGATGGGTAACCTCGATGATATAGACCACCCGGGAAATCGACGCGTTCGGTCTGTAGCGGATCTATTACAGGAACAATTAAAATTAGCCCTGAATCGTCCGGAGAATTCGATCCGATAAAATATCCATAGAGCCGTCAGGCGTAGACGTCCATTAACTCTCGGGGGATTGGTGACTTCCGCACCACTCACAACAACTTTCAACGAATTTTTTGGCTCACATCCTTTGTCGCAATTTTCGGACCAGACCAATCCACTAGCAGAAACAGTTCATAAACGAAGATCAAGTTCTCTAGGTCCCGGGGGATTGACGCGGCGAACTGCCACTTTTCAAGCTCGGGATATCCATTTCAGTCATTACGGACGTATATGTCCCATCGAGACATCTGAGGGTATGAATGCTGGTCCTATCTCATCCCTAGCTATTTTTGCAAAGGTTAGCAATTCCGGATCCTTACGAAGTCCCTTTTATGAAGTATCCAAATCATCTATGGAAGGACAATTAGTAGATCTATCACCCGTCGGGGATGATTATCGAATAGGAACTGGAAATCTGTTAATAGCAGATTGGAGGACCGGGGAGAAGGAGCTTATATCGGTTCGGTATCGAGAGGAGTTCTTAACCGTTACGTGGGAGGAATTGGATTTACGAGGTATTCATCCCCTACAATATTTCCCCATTGGAGCTTCTCCTATTCCCTCCGTCGAGCATAATGATGCAAACTGCGCTTCGACGGGTTCTAATATGCAACGCCAAGCGGTTCCACTTTTCAGACCTGAGAGGTGCATTGTAGGAACTGGGTCAGAAGGTTAAGTAGCCCTAGATTCGGGAAGTGTAGCTGTATCCGAACAAGAAGGATGAATTTAATATACCGATGGTAATGAGATTACTTTATCCTCCAGGAATGGAGATACTATAACTAAATTGAGGATATATGAACGTCCCAATAATAATACTCGTAGACATCAGAAGCCTACAGTTATTCAAGGAGAACTTCTGAAAAGTGGAGAAGTTGTGGCGGATGGAGCAGCAACCGTTGGAGGAGAACTAGCTTTGGGTAGAAATATACTAGTAGCTTATATGCCACGGGAGGGATACAATTTTGAAGATGCAGTACCGATTAGTGAACGTTTGCTATATGAAGATGTTTTTACATCCTTTCATATCAAGAGACACGAAGTTGAGGTTCGTGCGACGAATCAGGGTCCTGAGATAATTACGAAGGAAATACCCCAATTAGACAGTTATGACCTTCGTCACTTGAAGGATAATGGGCTTGTAGCATCAGGATCTTGGGTAGAAACAGGAGATGTTCTAGTGGGCAAATTGACGCCTCGAGAGGGGGGGGATTCATTACGTGCCCCAGAAGGAAAATCATTACAAGCGATTTTTGGTATCCAAGCAGTCAACACAAAAGAGAGTTGTCCGAAAGTCCCTATTGGTGGAAGAGGTCGAGTCACTGATGCCATGTGGGTCTATCCTGAGGATAATCCCATGAATAATTCGGAGATGATACATATATATATTTTGTAGAAACGTAAGATACAAGTAGGTGATAAAGTAGCTGGCAGACACGGTAACAAGGGTATTATATCAAAGATCTTACCTAGGCAGGATATGCCTTATTTACAGGATGGTACGCCAGTAGATATGATACCAAGTCCCTTAGGAGTACCTCCGCGAATGAATGTAGGATAGATTTTAGAATAGTTTGCTTGGGTTGGCAGGGAATTTCCGAAGATGCATCACAGAATACACACTTTGATAAAGACATGAACCAGAAGCTTCTAGAAAACTGGTATTTTCGGAACCATTTAAGGCAAGTACAGAAACATCCAATCCGTGGTTATTCGAACCTGATCATCCCGGAAAGAGTAGATTAATTGATGGACGAACGGGTGATACTTCTGAACAATCGGTTACAATTGGGAAAGCTCATATGATGAAATTGATTCATCAGGTTGATGATAAGATTCACGCATGATCCAGTGGGCCCCATGCACTTGTTACACAACAACCTTTTAGAGGGAAATCCAGACGAGGGGGACAATGAGTGGGAGAAACGGAAGTTTGGGCTTTGGAAGGTTTTGGTGTATCTTATATATTGCAAGAAATGCTTACTATTAAATCCGATCATATTTAAGCTCGTTATGAAGTACCTAATGCCACCGTGACTGGGAAACCCGTACCCAAGCCCGATACTGCTCCAGAATCTTTTCGATTGCTAGTTCGAGAATCATGATCTATGGGTTTCAATCTGGATCATAAATTGATACTTGAGGGGGATTCGAGAAGGGAAAGTAGAAATGTTTAATCGAGATATTTTCAATAAAAACAAACAGAATATTATTATCCCATGATTCATCAACAAAATTACCAACAACTCCGAATTGAATTGGCCTCTCCCGAACAGATTCGTAGTTGGGCTGAAAGAGAATTACATAATGGAGAAATTGTTGGGTAAGTTACTCAACCTCATACGTTGCATTATAAAACCCATAAACCAGAGAGGGATGGTTTGTTCCGCGAAAGAATATCTGGGCCTATAGAGAGTGGAGTTCGTGCCCGTGGAACTTACCGATCCGTTGATAATGAAGAAGGAGATTCTAATTTTTGTAAGCATCGCGGAGTGGAATTTACTGACTCCCGGGTTCGGAGGTACCGAATGGATACATCAAATTGGCATGTCCAGTAATTCATGTGTGGTTTTTGAAACGAATCCCCAGTTACGTTGCGAATCTCCTTACCAAACCTCTTAAAGAGTTAGAAAGCCCGGTATATTGCGATGTGTGACTTGGTTATACGTTCCAATTACCACAGAATGATCACAATCTGTCATCCCATCCGGTAGCGGTGGGATGCCTCCCATTTCGACATATCTTCCGTGGGGAGTATCATGTGGCTCGGAAAGGAGTATCGGAAAGATCTATAGATACTAAGGGAGGTTACTCCTCCAAGGTCAATTCCTATTAATTCATCGACTAGACTTCGTAATATAAATCACTACTTCTAGAATCAATCCAGATCTTTATCGGCGAGATCCTCCACCCGAGCCCCTTTCCAGATGAAAGATTATTCTATGAGGAGATATGGTTGCGGAAACTTATTCATCGCAGATACGTTTTCAATGACGTGACAACCATCGGAGTAGAGTGGGAACCTGGGGAGGAGTAATAACTGGATTATGAACAAGAGAAACCCCCCTTGTCCCTAATCAGAACCAATATTTCTGTGGGATAAGTATGTATACATGCAACAAGGGGGGGATGAGACTACTCAGTAAAAGGATTTCATCAATTTTTGACTTGAGTAACGAATAGCTATTCGATTCCCAATAAGTTTGGTTATCACGTCCCAATGCCACCGCGACCTCATATCTCGATATAGCTATTTGAGCCGGATGAGAGAAAACCCCGACGTCCGGTTCTGGGGGGGGGGGGGGGGGGGGTTCCCACCCGACCTATCCCGATCTTTTCCTTGCTAGGCCTGTAGCTGAAAAACCTACTCCATTGTGATCGCGAGGCTTGTTCAACTATGAAGATTGCTCGTGGAGAGACATTTCTACCATCTCTTTTTCTACTCTAAACTTCGAGTCTTTCCAGGGGAGGGAAGTGGCTACTGGAGGGGATGCTATTAAGAAATGATTAGCTAGCTTGGATTCGCAGAGTGTTATGGATTGTGCGTATCCGGAGTGGCAAATATTGGCGAAGCAGGGATCCACCGGGAATGAGTGGGAGGATCGAACGATTCAAAGGAGAAAGGATCTTTTAGTCAGACGGATGAGACTGGCTAAGAATTTCCTTGGAACAAACATAAAACCAGAATGGATGGTTCTGGACTTACTACCGGTTCTTCCACCTGGATCGCGACCAATAATCGAACTCTATGAGGGTGAGTCAATTACTTCTGATTTCAATGAACTTCATAGGAAGATAATTCACCGGAATAATACCCCTATCGATTTTCTACTGGGAAGTGAATTCACACCGGACGGATCGATTGTGTGTCAAAAGAGACTTATTCAAGAAGCTGTAGATGCCTCCATTGATAACGGTATACGTGGGCAACCAATGAGAGACATTAATAACAGGCCTTACAAATCTTTCTCTGAGGTTATTGAGGGGAAGGAAGGATGACTCCGCGAGAATTCGCTTGGAAAGCGGGTTGATTATCTGGGTCGTTTCGTTACCGTGGTAGGTCCGTCTCCCTCGTTACATCAATGTGGATCACCCCGAGAACCGTCGATAGAGCCTTCCCAAGCCTTCGTAATTCGTAATTCAATTGGACGACGCGTCGCTCGTAACCTGCGAGCTGCTAAGAATATGATTCGGAAGAAAGAATCAATTATACGGAAAGTTCTCCAGGAAGTTACGTAAGGTCATCCTGTATCGTTGAATCGAGCACCTACATTGCATAGATTGGGTATACAAGCGTTTCAACCTATTTTAATAGAAGGGCGTGCTATTCGTCTGCATCCATTGGTTCGCGGGGGGTTCAACGCAGATTCTGACGGAGATCAAATGGCCGTACATGTACCTTCATCTCTAGAAGCTCAGACTGAGGCTCGTTCTCCAACGTTTTCACATACAAATTTATTATCTCCTGCTACGGGGGATCCCGTATCTGTACCAAGTCAGGACATGCTTCTCGGGCTTTATGTGCCGATGACTGAGAATAAACAAGGGATTTATGGAAACAGACATTCTCTTGCCACGGACGGGGAACCCAGTTCGTCCTCCAAGATACCTTATTTCACTAGTTATGATGATGTACTCAGGGCCAAGTAATTGAGGCGAATCGATTTGTATAGTCTTTTATGGCTCCGATGGAAGACGGATCTACGTATGATTAGCTCTAGAAATCGCGAATTGCCCATTGAATTTCAATACGAATCCTCGGGAACTTCTTTCCAGTTTTACGACAATTATCAGATTAGGAGGGATGAAAAGGGTAACATACTTGGCATATATATCCTCACAAATGCTGGTCGTATTTCGTCTAATCAACAAGTGAAAGAGGCAATACAGGGTACTTCTCAGCATCAGACTCAATCGATACCAGCTATAGAAATACAGAAGAAAATCCCGAAATCAACTCGTTTTATGAACTGGAATAATGAAGAATGAGGGAGTTTTTGACGCATCTGACAGATATGATCAATAGTTTGGATTTGCCGGTCAATGATGGTCATAAGATAAAAAAGGTTGAGGTTCCTACAACGGTCGATCAAGCTGAGTCGCTTTACTACAATAAGATGATGGACAAAACCGCGATGAGACAACTCATCAGTAGGTTGACACTTCATTTCGGGATTACGCATACGACGAATATCCTGGATCAAATAAAGAGTTTGGGTTTCGAACAAGCTACAAAAGCATCTATTTCATCAGGCATCGATGATCCTTACGCAGTACCTATTAAAGGATGGCTTGTAGAAGATGCAGAGAAACAGGGTTCCGCCTCGGAGCAGTCTCATCGTTGCGGGGGTCTACATGCTGTAGAGAAATTACGTCACTTGATCGAGACGTGGTATGCGACAAGTGAGTGTCCGAAGAGAGAGATGAATCCAAATTTCAGGATGACTGATCCTCTGAATCCAGTCCATATGATGTCTTTTTCAGGAGCCTGAGGAAGTATATCCCAAGTCCACCAATTGCTCGGTATGAGAGGATTGATGTCGGATCCACGAGGACAGGTAATTGATCTACCTATCCGTAGCAATCTGCGCGAGGGTTTATCTCTGACAGAATATATCATTTCCCGTTATGGTGCTCGCAAAGGAGTGGTGGATACTGCGGTACGAACATCAGATGCTGGATATCTCACACGTAGGCTTGTCGAAGTAGTTCAACATATTGTTGTGCGTGAAAGAGATCGTGGGACTATCAGGGGCATTGCTGTGAATCTTATTGGGGGGGAAGAGGGATCCACACGAACGATACCACAACAGAGACTAGTTGGACGTGTGTTAGCAGGCAATGTATATCTAGATATGAGACGTATTGCTATGCGTAATCAGGATATTGATAATGAACCCGCCAGTAACTCAGTAGTAGCGACTGAACCGATACATGTAAGATCTCCCCCGACACGTAAAAGCATTTTCTGGATTTGTCAATTGTGTTACGGCTGGGGTCTCGCCCACCACGACTTGGTGGAATTGGGAGAAGCTGTAGGTATTATTGCGGGCTAACCAATCGGAGAACCAGGAACCCAATTAACATCAAGAACTTCTCATACTGGTGGAGTATTTACGGGTGATATCGCAGAACATGTATGAATCCCGTTCAATGGAATCATCAATTCCGATGAGAAGTCATTATATCCCACACGTACGCGACACGGACAGCCCGCTTGGATGTGTCAAAATGAATTACCTATCTCTATTAGAAGTTAAAATGATACACACAATCCTGTGATTCCAGCACAAAGTCTACTTGTGATTCAAAATAATCAATATGTTGAATCGAAACGAATCACTGCGGAAGTCTGAGCCAAGGAGTTTCCTCTCAAGGAACGGATTAAGAGAAAGATCTATCCAAATTTAGAGGGGGAAACCTATTGGAATGGGGTCGTGTATCACTCGCCCGAAGATATACATAGTAATATTCATGTCGTGCGCAATAGCGGTCATGTACGGGTCCTTTCAGGAACCTCTAGTGATTCCAATGGGAATTCCTTTTATGAAGATCAAGATAGAATTGATACCAGATCCCATTCCAACGAGAGTAAACGCGAGCTTCGGGAGGTAAATTGGGAGAATATTAGTGTCATTAACTCTGGATGTTATCAGGAATGGATATGGGAGTCCGGAATCAATGTCGATTTTGAATCTATCAAAAGTGAATTGAATTCGTCGAGATTTGTTTCAACTCCTTCCATGGGTCGAGGTGGGGGAACAGAGGTGGTTCCTCTATCACCGGAACAGGAGGGTCGGTACAGGAAATTATCTTACGCAAATTCCGAGTTCCGTATACTCAATAACGTGATTTTGGATCGGAATGAAATTATTGCTATTTGCGAAGACTCGAAGTATCGAACCAACGTTTCGGGAGTTGTAAGATATGGTACTGCAGAAGTAGAACCCATTGATGAAGGAGAATTGGTTTCTGGCAGTGAAACAGCAAGTTCTAGATCGCGGTATAAAGTCACCAAAGGAGGTAACTCTTCCTTGATCCCTGAAGAAGTGTATACTATTTGCGAGCCTTCCTCATCCATTTTGGTGAAGAACAACAGTGTTGTCGAGGAGGGCACACAAATAACTTCTAATATTATTAGTCAGATGGGTGGGTTGGTTCGCATAGAAAAGATACCCAATAGTATCAAAATAAGAATCTTACCCGGATATATCTATTATCCGAAAAAGAAAACTAATATATCTAAACAGGCTGATACTTTGATTCCACCAGGGCATCTGATTCTCGGTGAATTCAAATCTGATAATTGGGTTTATCCCCAACCAGTTGCATCGGCTAGAAGAAGGAAGCCCTCTGTCTCAATAAGAACAGTTGTAGAATACAATGTACCTGGTGATTCTCCAATACGAATGCCTGAAATACCAAAGACAGAGAAAGACTTGGGAATTCAAGTCTTTACCTATATCTTTTACAGAGACGGCGAAGTAGTAGAAATAAGTGACAACACAGATATCCAATTGGTTCAAACTTGTTTAGTGGCTGATTGGCAAGAATCCCCCCCTCCCCCGGAAGGGTCGTATCTGTCTCTCACCAATATTAAGATAAGTGACAGTCTTAGCACCTTCCTCCAGGTTAACCCAATGGGACTTTCCAATCCGTTTTTGTCCCCTGAGACAAGAGCTGGGGAAGCTCCTCCACAACTGGCGCTCGGTGGGAAGCTATCCCCCATCAATTTGAATTCACGCGATGAGAATAAAAATAAAGAATTTGTCGGATATCGAGGTACTATTCATGTAGTACCCCAACAAGGTGCATCCTTCTTAATCCTATCACCATCCAATCTTTTTCGTAACCCCCTGCCCCCCGACCCAGACGGAGGGGTATATGGAAGGGGGGGTGCATATTCCGATAATTCTGGATCGGGGGGTATGACTGTCTTTCGTAACAACATAGATTCAAAAGATCCCCACTCGGATTCTGATGCTGGATCTATTTGGAGAGGTACCGCAGGACCAAAAGGAGTATTGACAGATTTTGGAGAAT
The DNA here is from genome assembly GCF_047967505.1 of Dipteris shenzhenensis. Taxonomy (NCBI): domain Eukaryota; kingdom Viridiplantae; phylum Streptophyta; class Polypodiopsida; order Gleicheniales; family Dipteridaceae; genus Dipteris; species Dipteris shenzhenensis. The sequence continues at coordinate 9,990 of NW_028239591.1, read as the reverse complement.
TTTATCCTACTACTGGTGGAAGGGGAAACAAAAAGTTGGGCCTTTTAGGTGATTCACAAAATAGCCCCTACTCTTTGTTGTTTTCCTACTCCGTATCAAGCAACAAAGTCTCTTTTGCCGAGGATCCCTTTGTCGATGAGTCAACAGATGCATCGGGACGTAGGTATTGGTATTCAATAGATGAAAATGAATCGATATTTGAATACTCCCCAGATTTATTGGTGGGAGGATGCTTCCCCAGATTGATCTTCCCCCCATCATATTTCCCCGGAGCAAGAATTCTGCCTATTAATCTCGGACTTCTGGTCAGTGAAAACGCATGCATTTACGGGGGTGATATCTGCCTCCAATCCGGCCAAATCATAGCTATTCACCGAGAATACTCACCAATCAGAACAGCCAAGCCTCTCCTAGCAACTGAGGGGGCGACTATTCATAAGAATTACGGAGATATCATTGGGAAGGGGGATACATTAATAACATTACTACACGATAGATCGAGGTCTGGGGATATTATTCAGGGTTTTCCAAAGGTTGAGCAGTTGTTGGAATCTCGTTCCACCGCTTTTACCTTAGCAAGAATCGAAGATATTTCTGATAGATGGAGGAGAACTATTACAAGATTAGTTGGTAATCCTTGGAGTCATTTCACGAGTGCCGGAATAGGTATGGAAGATTTGTCAACTGGTTCCGATTGATCAAATTCAAAAGGTTCATGGATCCCAGGGGGTGTAAATATCCGATAGGCATATAGAAATCATCATTTGACAACTGACATCGAAAGTAGTAACGTTGGAAGATGGAATAACTAATGTTTTCTTACCCGGAGAGCTTATTGAATCATCATAAGCGTAACGAATGAATCGCGTCTTAAAAGAATCGAATTTCTACGAACCTGTTGTATTGGGAATGACAAAAGCATCTCTTAACACTACTAGTTTTATATCAGAGGCGAGTTTTCAAGAAACTACTCGGGTACTGGCTAGAGCCGCTATTCGGGGTCGAATCGATTGGTTGAAGGGACTGAAAGAAAATGTCATCCTTGGTGATCTCGTTCCCATTGGGACCGGCAGTCAGGAGGTTATTCGTCAACTAGATGTAGAGAGAAATACGGAATTTTATTTAGCTATTAGTGATTTTAACATCTTCAGTCGAGAGGCAAGGGATATTCCCCCTCATACTTATTACGGGAGGGAGCCGAGTTCCCACCATAGATTAATGATTCACGAAGGATTGAGACAACCCCTCCCCGGAGTCAATATTGGTGAATGAGATTCAGAATCATTTTGCGACGTAGCATCTCGGGTATGTCTCACTCAATAATCCCGACCAGTGAATCGTAATAATTACGTAACTTCCATAAAAATCAAATCAATCTGCGGCTTTTCGTAGTTCTTTTTTGGGGGGGTAAAATGCAACAGAAAAATTGGAATATCGATCCAGAAGGGATGATGGAGGCGGGGGTCCATTTCGGTCATCAAACCCAAAAGTGGAATCCCAAGATGTCACCTTATATATTTACGGAACGGAAAGGTGTTCACATTCCCGATCTAACTCAGACTGCTCGTCTCCTATCCGAAGCCTGTGATTCGGTATCCAATGCAGCGACGGAGGGAAAAGAATTCTCAATAGTAGGTACAAAATACCAAGTAGCTGATCTAATTGCATCGGCTGCGACGAAATCTCGATGTCACTACGTGAATGAAAAGTGGCTCGGTGGCATGTTAACGAATTGGTCCACTACAGAAACACGTCTTCAGAGATTTCAATATTTGCAGAATGAAGAAGATACGGGGGGGTTCGATCGACTCCCGAAAAAAGAGGCATCGATTCCGAAAAAACAATTACTTCGATTGAAGAAGTATCTAGGTGGAATTCAATATATGTCAAATTTACCCGATATTGCGATAATTACTGATCAACACGAATAATCCACTGCTATTAGAGAACGTATCACTTCAGGTATTCCTACAATCTGTGTCGTCGATACAGATTGCGATCCAGATCTCACAGATATTCCGATTCCAAGTAATGATGATGCGCGGTCCTCCATTCGACGGGTACTGGATAAATCAACACTGGCTATTTCTGAGGGTCGTTCGAACTCAAAGATATTGAACTTAATAGATAGTGAAATCAGTAACTATCCCAACTATTCGTGGTAGAATGAAACAGAGACTTACCCCAGAGACAGCAATATGCTGTGACTCTATTATGGGGACAACCCTGGGATTATGTAGTGATTAGGAATCCACTTGATTGTTCTGTGCAAATCATTCTTCCCCACGTTGATTCCTGATAAGGAGGTAATACGAATTCCGAACAATTGTCCATTCATGGGATTGATAATCTATATCAAGTATCGGGCGTGGAAGTGGGTCAACATCTCTATTGGCAAGTAGGAAATTTCCAAGTTCATGCACAAGTTCTTGTAACTTCCCGGGTAGTAATTGCTATATCATTGGGTTTATCTACCGCAGCTACTCGGGATTTGCAAACCATCCCGACTGGCAGTCAAAATTTCATTGAATATATTCTTGAATCTATTAGGGATCCGACTAGAACTCAGATGGGGGAAGAAGGGTATCGTCCCTGGGTTGCATTCATTGGAACTATGTTTCCATCCATTTCTGTTTCTAACCGGTCAGGTGCTCTGTTTCCTCGGCGAGTTATCCAATCACCTCATGGAGAGTTGGCTGCACCTACGAATGATATCAATACAACTGTTGCATTAGCTTTGCCTACATCAGTGGCATATTTCCACGCGGGTCTAAACAAGAGAGGTCTTAGTTACTTCGGTAAATACATCCAACCCACTCCAGTACTGCTACCTATTAATATTCCAGAAGATTTCACTAAACCTTCACCACCTAGTTTCCGACTCTTCGGAAATATATTAGCTGATGAGTTGGTAGTAGCTGTCCTCGTCTCTCTAGTACCCCTAATTGTTCCCGTACCTATGATGCTTCCAGGATCATTCACAAGTGCCATTCAAGCTTTGATTCTTGCGACTCCAGCTGCAGCTTATATAGGGGAATCCATGGAGGGTCATCATTAACCGAGTTTCGATTCCGACGAATCATCGGATTAGGATCGTGGTATTCGACAGGTACTCGGGCCACCTCTTGGAGTAGCAAAAACTGTTTCTGTGGTATAATAATATGATACCCCCCTCCTATTAGAGGGGGGGGGGGAAATCCTACTACTCCCATTTCCATTCAAAGGGATGGGGATGGAAATGACAATAGTGATTCCCACCATTCGACTCGAGCATTCCCTCCAGTCTGCAGGGGGGGACGAATCACAAGATGTTCCGCAATTCGTGGGAATCTTTGTCACCTCGGGAACCAATGATACCGATACTTACTAGTATCTCCTATCGTGTTACAACAAGGAGTTGAATCTCATCCGGGCCGTGGCTGGAATTCCTCATCATGAAGTACTATATTTTCATCCAATTGCTGCATTACGGGTAACGAGTGAGATTGGTGGATTCTCGTCGGGGGAATGGCTTTATTTCTCGCCCACCGGTATTGCTATTTCAATGCTTCGAATAGAAACAAGTGAATCGGAAGGAACATTTCAACCCATCAGCGGCTCTGAGTGAATTTTCACAGAATTATTCCAGTAGGCATTGATCTTTGCTAAGTCGGAATTGGTTGAATTAAATAAAAAAGAGGAGATTAATACGAACCCCTTGATTCCTGCTGCTTCTGTTATTGCTGCCGGATTAGCTGTAGGCCTCGCTTCTATTGGTCCCGGTGTTGGTCAAGGCACTGCCGCGGGTCAAGCAGTAGAAGGTATTGCGAGACAACCAGAGGCAGAGGGTAAAATTCGAGGCACTTCATTGTCAAGTTTAGCCTTCACGGAAGCTTTAACAATCTATGGACCAGTTGTAGCCCTAGCACCGTTATCTGCAAATCCTTTCGTTCGATCCACCCACAGTGAGGGGTACTTGGGGAGCCCTGTACCCCCTCCCCAATCGGACCCTTTCCAAATCGATTATCTGATTGGGAGATTATCTTATTCAGGGGGGGGGGTCTGACAGAAAATCCTCGATCAATCTATTTTATCGATTCCTTCTCGCGACTCTCCAAGTTATTTTGTGAATCCCCCCCCCCACATCAGTATGGAATGAACCAGTTGATTGCTCCGTTCCATTCCCACGTCAGTTCTATTTTTTATCTAGTGTGTAGGTATTCCCTCCGAATCCATGATTCTATTCCAGGTCAGATTGAAGGAATTATGTAGGATTTAGATAATCCCTTGGGAGGGGGAGGGAGCATGAGAAGTATAAGTGACATCGCCGTCTCTACGAGTCATTGGACTCCTGCCGCGGGTTTTGGTTCGAATACCAATATCTTGGAGACAAATCCGATTAATCTGATTCTAGTTTCGGGTGTACTATTTTATTTTGGAAAGGGAGTGTGTGCGAGTCGCATATCTGAATGAGATAACTGGATTCCTCCGGTTGCATTTGGAACAGGAGTAGATGCAAAATCCCGACGAATTACTTGCAAATGAGTGACATCATGTAAGAACCAGAGCATTTCGTGAAATCGGTAGAAACTTTATTGCTTTCACCGACTGATAGGGGAATATCATCAATACGGCTAAAGCTGAATCGCTTGAAGTCTAAGCAAGAATTCGGGTCCTCTTCCCCCTGCTGTGCAAAGATTCCAAAGCATGGTCGGAGATTTCTTCGATATACAACACTCATATCGGGAATAGCCCCACCTCTCTCATTTCTCGCGGGGGGAGGTAAAATCTACCGGTAGGAACCAAATTTTGTTCAATCTGCTGAATAGACAACCCATCTGGAATGAATATTATTCAGAGGAAACGACTTCGCTGGTAGGAGGAGTATCGTCCAGAAGAGCCCTCGATGATTTTCAAGTTTCAGCAATTTGATTTCCACCTGTGGACTACATTCATAGGGATGGCAGGTCCGTGAAGATATTGGATTTTCTTATCCTATCGAGAGGTACGGGCGGGAAAGCCGAATGAATCGAAAGATCCATGTTCGGTTTGGGAAGGGACCACAGATCTCTGGGAACCGGAGATATATAATCTACTTTCATTGACCAATCTACTGGAGAATTGTAAGGGAACAATCTTGAGTACTATTCGTGACGCGGAGGAACGTTATAAAGAGGCTACCGAAAAACTCAAGCAGGCTCGGACTCGTTTGCAACAAGCAAAAGTGAAAGCGGATGAGATCCGCGTGAATGGACTCACGCAAATGGAGGGGGAGAAGCGGGATCTCGTTGATGCGGCTGATGAAGATCCAAAAAGATTGGAGGATAGTAAAAATTATACTATTCGTTTTGAAAAACAACGGGCAATTGAACAGGTTCGCCAGCAAGTCTCTCGCCTTGCCTCAGAAAGAGCTCCGGAGAGTCCGAATAGTCGTTTAGATGGCGAATTGCATTTGCGCATGATTGATTATCACATTGGCCTATTCCGGGCCATGGAAAACGCAGCTGATTAGCTTCCGTATTAGCTTCCGTAGGTCCCATTTCTCAAGAAGATAGTAAATAGATGCTAATGGTAATAAATATTCGACCCGGCGAAATTAGCAGTATTATTCGCAAACAAATTGAGGGATATGTTCCAGAAGTAGAGGTTGTCAATACCGGCACCGTACTCCAAGTCGGAGATGGGATCGCTCGCATTCATGGTCTTAACGAAGTAATGGCTGGTGAATTGGCAGAATCTGAAGACGGTACAGTAGGAATTGCTCTGAATCCGGAATCTGATAATGTCGGGGCTGTATCGATGGGTGATGGTTTGGCCATACAGGAAGGAGGTTCTGTAAAAGCAACGGGAAGGATTGCCCAAGTACCAGTTAGTGATTCCTTCTCAGGTCGTGTCGCAAATGCTTTAGCTTAACCCATTGATGGCAGAGGCCAAATTCCAGCTTCTGAATCTAGACCGATTGAATCCCCTGCTCCGGGGATTATTTCAAGGCGTTCCGTATATGAACCCTCACAAACGGGTCTTATTGCTATTGACTCTATGATCCCCATAGGACGCGGCCAGCGAGAGTTAATAATTGGAGACAGACAGACGGGTAAAACAGCAGTAGCTACAGATACAATTTTGAATCAGAAAGGTCAAAATGTTATATGTGTTTATGTAGCGATTGGTCAAAAAGCCTCCTCCGTAGCTCAGGTAGTGAATACTTCTCAGGATCGTGGCGCCATGGAATATACAATTGTGGTATCGGAGACTGCAAACTCTCCGGCTACTCTGCAATATCTCGCCCCCTATACAGGAGCAGCTCCGGCTGAATACTTCATGTATCGTAAACAACATACCCTGATTATCTATGATGATCTTTCTAAACAAGCTCAGGCTCATCGACAGATGTCTCTCCTACTGAGAAGACCACCCGGACGAGAAGCATATCCAGGAGATGTTTTTTATCTACATTCGCGTCTCTTGGAAAGAGCGGCTAAATCAAGTACCCAATTAGGTGAAGGTAGCATGACCGCTTTGCCCATCGTCGAGACCCAGGCCGGAGATGTCTCAGCCTACATCCCGACTAATGTCATTTCTATCACTGATGGACAGATATTTCTATCAGCGGATCTATTCAATGCTGGAATTCGACCGGCAATCAATGTGGGGATTTCCGTATCTAGAGTAGGATCCGCCGCTTAGATCAAAGCCATGAAACAAGTAGCTGGTAAATCAAAATTGGAATTAGCTCAATTTGCTGAATTAGAAGCTTTTGCCTAATTTGCTTCTGATCTCGATAAAGCTACTCAAAATCAGCTAGCAAGGGGTCAGCGGCTACGTGAGTTACTTAAACAATCTCAATCATCCCCACTATCGGTAGAAGAACAAGTAGCTACTATTCATACCGGAGTTAATGGATATTTGGATATATTGGACGTCGAGAAGGTGAAGAGATTCCTGGTTCAGTTACGTGAGTATATAACAACCAATAAACCCGGATCCGTCGAAATTATTCGTTCTACCAAGATGTTTACGGAACAAGCAGAGATGCTTTCAAAGGAAGCTATTAAAGAATATACGGAACTTTTCTTGCTTCGCGAGAAGTAAAAAATAACTTTCAGAACACGCAAAATATGTCTTGAGTAGGGGGTGGGAGGAAAGAAAAAGGATCAGAAGCCATTTGCAATTTGCAAACACCCATCAGTCGTATACACGGAATTACGTCCAATAGGATTCGAACCTATATTGGAGGTTTAGAAGACCTCTGTCCTATCCATTAGACGATGGACGCCCCCCCCCCCCGAGGGGGGGGGCAGGAACTATGCTATGGACAAACAAAAACAATAACTTCGGTTTGTTCAAGGTATGGCTGCGTAGCGGGAGCCAGAACCCAAGCCTAGATTAGCGGGAATCGGGAGATGGAGAAGGGTAACTTAAACCGGTTCAATTGGTGAGCGGGTAGCGGGAATCGAACCCGCATCAGTAGCTTGGAAGGCTAGGGGTTATAGTCGATGCTACTGAATGAGTTCATTATGGCATCTCTAATTCAGAACCGAACGTGAAGGTCTCCCTTCATTCGGCTCCTCTATGGAATGGATAGTAGAAGGAGGAGCTTGAGGGAGATGAATATCCCCAGATACAAGCATAGAGAGATTCTTTTTCACTCTTCGCTGCGTAAACAGAGAAATGGAAAGCATTGGAATCTCATTCCGAAGACTCATTGCGGATATCTCCTCCTTCTCGACCAGGGTTACATTGCTGGTGAGAAGGATCCATAGCATCTATGTCAGTTTCTTCCGTATCCGACGAGACGGGAACACACTTCCTAGATGATCCCTGTGGAAAAGCATATTACTCCCACGACTCGTGAAAATACTTTGTCGAATCGAAGGTCAGCCGATGTCTCTTCCGGTTACTTCGTTTCTTATTTCTATAGATGACAATCCTTAGGAGAATATTTTTTCTTTCACCGAGTTATAGAATTGTCCACGAAATGCTTGATAATCCTGGTAAATAAGGATCGATCTTTTCATAACTATTTGGCTCGGATTCATTACTGGATCAGAGATTCAGTGACGATGAGACAAATATTTCGGGTTGCTATCCATAGATTCTACACTAGTTGTTCCGGGACCTCTGGATCCTGGAAAAATTCCGCTTCATTATTCCGATATGCAACTGGTTCGACTTCGCAAACGTAGGAATATATAGGAATGACAGGAATAACGCTTTCTACACCGACACTCATTGTAGGAAAGTATGTGGACTTCCCTTAGAAATAAAGCTTTTCGATCGAGTGAGAAATCAATTTGAAAGATCCCTCAGCTACCTGGTTCGAAAATGAAGCGAATCACACTTTTACCACTAAACCATACCCGCCACGATTGGATTGTATCATATATAAGTCTTTCCTGTCTAAGGATGGGTTGTAGCCAAAAGTGTTAGTAAAAAGGAGCTCCCCCCCCCCCCCCCGTTTCAAATATCCATCTCCGGAATTCAGTGTTTAATGAGAAATTTTCTTGCTTCCGGAGATGGTACGACAGAATTACAAATTTCCCTTACGGGCTGCTGATAGAGCAATTACTAGTGGTCCTGATGCAACTACTAATGCCAGAACAGCAAGTTGTGCAATTAGTTCTAGATTCACCACCTACCTCCTCATCTTCAGAAATATCTAAATCAAAGCGGTCCCCTTTTCCTTTCGCAATTATCCCCCGCCTCCTCCCACTACTTCAATAGACACTCCCGGAATGGTGTATCTGAAATACAGGAGATGTTTTTGTGTGGCCATGACAAATTGAAATTGGTACAATTAAATGAGAGATGGTGATTCACGTAAACGAGGAAATCTCGCATTTCATTCCTCGTTTCTCGAAATGTATAAAGAATCGGGAGATAAGTAATGACATCAATCCCGGATGGGCAGATGATTCTGGCCCTTATTAGTGCCTCTCTAACAAGTATCTTAGCCGTAAGATTGGGTCTCGCATTGTATCGGTAACTGGTTCGTCACCGCATAGATAGGCAGCCTGGCTGATCGCGGCTAGGCTGGGAGATTCCAATCCCGGCTGAATGAAAGTGATTCATTCAAGAATCTGATTCTCGGAGGAGAATCGGGGGGGGGGGGGGGGAAGGAGAAAATGATGCTTCCTATTCGGGATTGAACTTCGCCTTGTAACAGATTTCTCAGACACGCCGTCTCCTATACTTCCATTGAAGTATGGACTTCCGTCCCAGCCTCGTGGTAAAGTCCAAAGGATTCCACCGCATGGAGAGATGGCCGAGAGGTCTAAAGCGTCGGATTGCTAATCCGTTGTACAATACATTTGTACCGAGGGTTCGAATCCCTCTCTCTCCCCCAATAATTAACTGATCCGTTGGACAAGGCAATTCCGACGAATTGCATATCGGACTTCATTTATTCTTTGCGCCCGGGGTTACGCCCAGGGTCGTTTGATGGGAATCCAAAAACGAAGAGAGAAACAGAAGAGATAACTACTGTATAAACGAATAGCTTAAGAGTAAGCATGACCTAGTCCCCCTGATCGTAACTAGAAGTGAAACGGAACGGAACACATTTTTCATATTTATACCATACGTTTCTTCTTCGATTCAAAGAAGGAATAGGAAGAATCAGGAATCTGCTGAGGTGAATAACATATATCCGACTCGAACGTCTTCTCCTCCGGGATATCCTTTTTCTTTTGAATGAATCGATTTGAGTCCGAGTCGTTGCAAGTAAATTGGCGCATTAGGTACTACGAAATGCTCAATTGGATTCATCGCAGTGTAAGAAGGAGGGATGGACTTCCCCCAATCCCAACTGCGATATTTATTAGTATAGCCGGGAGGGGTCAGTTTCCCCTCCCGGCGAGTCAGCTGGTGGCGGGGGTGCAAAGGTATGGGGGAATAAGAGCGAGATCCCACTCCTTCAATGACATCTCACTAATCTCTCTCCGTTTTCCTAATTTTTTTTCGTTTTATGAACATTATCAATCTTACCAATAGTTAAAACTAACCATAATA
>NW_028239590.1:0-35551 GCF_047967505.1 Dipteris shenzhenensis | reverse complement strand
TAATAGTTATGAAAAGATCGATCCTTATTTACCAGGATTATCAAGCATTTCGTGGACAATTCTATAACTCGGTGAAAGAAAAAATATTCTCCTAAGGATTGTCTTCTATAGAAATAAGAAACGAAGTAACCGGAAGAGACATCGGCTGACCTTCGATTCGACAAAGTATTTTCACGAGTCGTGGGAGTAATATGCTTTTCCACAGGGATCATCTAGGAAGTGTGTTCCCGTCTCGTCGGATACGGAAGAAACTGACATAGATGCTATGGATCCTTCTCACCAGCAATGTAACCCTGGTCGAGAAGGAGGAGATATCCGCAATGAGTCTTCGGAATGAGATTCCAATGCTTTCCATTTCTCTGTTTACGCAGCGAAGAGTGAAAAAGAATCTCTCTATGCTTGTATCTGGGGATATTCATCTCCCTCAAGCTCCTCCTTCTACTATCCATTCCATAGAGGAGCCGAATGAAGGGAGACCTTCACGTTCGGTTCTGAATTAGAGATGCCATAATGAACTCATTCAGTAGCATCGACTATAACCCCTAGCCTTCCAAGCTACTGATGCGGGTTCGATTCCCGCTACCCGCTCACCAATTGAACCGGTTTAAGTTACCCTTCTCCATCTCCCGATTCCCGCTAATCTAGGCTTGGGTTCTGGCTCCCGCTACGCAGCCATACCTTGAACAAACCGAAGTTATTGTTTTTGTTTGTCCATAGCATAGTTCCTGCCCCCCCCCTCGGGGGGGGGGGCGTCCATCGTCTAATGGATAGGACAGAGGTCTTCTAAACCTCCAATATAGGTTCGAATCCTATTGGACGTAATTCCGTGTATACGACTGATGGGTGTTTGCAAATTGCAAATGGCTTCTGATCCTTTTTCTTTCCTCCCACCCCCTACTCAAGACATATTTTGCGTGTTCTGAAAGTTATTTTTTACTTCTCGCGAAGCAAGAAAAGTTCCGTATATTCTTTAATAGCTTCCTTTGAAAGCATCTCTGCTTGTTCCGTAAACATCTTGGTAGAACGAATAATTTCGACGGATCCGGGTTTATTGGTTGTTATATACTCACGTAACTGAACCAGGAATCTCTTCACCTTCTCGACGTCCAATATATCCAAATATCCATTAACTCCGGTATGAATAGTAGCTACTTGTTCTTCTACCGATAGTGGGGATGATTGAGATTGTTTAAGTAACTCACGTAGCCGCTGACCCCTTGCTAGCTGATTTTGAGTAGCTTTATCGAGATCAGAAGCAAATTAGGCAAAAGCTTCTAATTCAGCAAATTGAGCTAATTCCAATTTTGATTTACCAGCTACTTGTTTCATGGCTTTGATCTAAGCGGCGGATCCTACTCTAGATACGGAAATCCCCACATTGATTGCCGGTCGAATTCCAGCATTGAATAGATCCGCTGATAGAAATATCTGTCCATCAGTGATAGAAATGACATTAGTCGGGATGTAGGCTGAGACATCTCCGGCCTGGGTCTCGACGATGGGCAAAGCGGTCATGCTACCTTCACCTAATTGGGTACTTGATTTAGCCGCTCTTTCCAAGAGACGCGAATGTAGATAAAAAACATCTCCTGGATATGCTTCTCGTCCGGGTGGTCTTCTCAGTAGGAGAGACATCTGTCGATGAGCCTGAGCTTGTTTAGAAAGATCATCATAGATAATCAGGGTATGTTGTTTACGATACATGAAGTATTCAGCCGGAGCTGCTCCTGTATAGGGGGCGAGATATTGCAGAGTAGCCGGAGAGTTTGCAGTCTCCGATACCACAATTGTATATTCCATGGCGCCACGATCCTGAGAAGTATTCACTACCTGAGCTACGGAGGAGGCTTTTTGACCAATCGCTACATAAACACATATAACATTTTGACCTTTCTGATTCAAAATTGTATCTGTAGCTACTGCTGTTTTACCCGTCTGTCTGTCTCCAATTATTAACTCTCGCTGGCCGCGTCCTATGGGGATCATAGAGTCAATAGCAATAAGACCCGTTTGTGAGGGTTCATATACGGAACGCCTTGAAATAATCCCCGGAGCAGGGGATTCAATCGGTCTAGATTCAGAAGCTGGAATTTGGCCTCTGCCATCAATGGGTTAAGCTAAAGCATTTGCGACACGACCTGAGAAGGAATCACTAACTGGTACTTGGGCAATCCTTCCCGTTGCTTTTACAGAACCTCCTTCCTGTATGGCCAAACCATCACCCATCGATACAGCCCCGACATTATCAGATTCCGGATTCAGAGCAATTCCTACTGTACCGTCTTCAGATTCTGCCAATTCACCAGCCATTACTTCGTTAAGACCATGAATGCGAGCGATCCCATCTCCGACTTGGAGTACGGTGCCGGTATTGACAACCTCTACTTCTGGAACATATCCCTCAATTTGTTTGCGAATAATACTGCTAATTTCGCCGGGTCGAATATTTATTACCATTAGCATCTATTTACTATCTTCTTGAGAAATGGGACCTACGGAAGCTAATACGGAAGCTAATCAGCTGCGTTTTCCATGGCCCGGAATAGGCCAATGTGATAATCAATCATGCGCAAATGCAATTCGCCATCTAAACGACTATTCGGACTCTCCGGAGCTCTTTCTGAGGCAAGGCGAGAGACTTGCTGGCGAACCTGTTCAATTGCCCGTTGTTTTTCAAAACGAATAGTATAATTTTTACTATCCTCCAATCTTTTTGGATCTTCATCAGCCGCATCAACGAGATCCCGCTTCTCCCCCTCCATTTGCGTGAGTCCATTCACGCGGATCTCATCCGCTTTCACTTTTGCTTGTTGCAAACGAGTCCGAGCCTGCTTGAGTTTTTCGGTAGCCTCTTTATAACGTTCCTCCGCGTCACGAATAGTACTCAAGATTGTTCCCTTACAATTCTCCAGTAGATTGGTCAATGAAAGTAGATTATATATCTCCGGTTCCCAGAGATCTGTGGTCCCTTCCCAAACCGAACATGGATCTTTCGATTCATTCGGCTTTCCCGCCCGTACCTCTCGATAGGATAAGAAAATCCAATATCTTCACGGACCTGCCATCCCTATGAATGTAGTCCACAGGTGGAAATCAAATTGCTGAAACTTGAAAATCATCGAGGGCTCTTCTGGACGATACTCCTCCTACCAGCGAAGTCGTTTCCTCTGAATAATATTCATTCCAGATGGGTTGTCTATTCAGCAGATTGAACAAAATTTGGTTCCTACCGGTAGATTTTACCTCCCCCCGCGAGAAATGAGAGAGGTGGGGCTATTCCCGATATGAGTGTTGTATATCGAAGAAATCTCCGACCATGCTTTGGAATCTTTGCACAGCAGGGGGAAGAGGACCCGAATTCTTGCTTAGACTTCAAGCGATTCAGCTTTAGCCGTATTGATGATATTCCCCTATCAGTCGGTGAAAGCAATAAAGTTTCTACCGATTTCACGAAATGCTCTGGTTCTTACATGATGTCACTCATTTGCAAGTAATTCGTCGGGATTTTGCATCTACTCCTGTTCCAAATGCAACCGGAGGAATCCAGTTATCTCATTCAGATATGCGACTCGCACACACTCCCTTTCCAAAATAAAATAGTACACCCGAAACTAGAATCAGATTAATCGGATTTGTCTCCAAGATATTGGTATTCGAACCAAAACCCGCGGCAGGAGTCCAATGACTCGTAGAGACGGCGATGTCACTTATACTTCTCATGCTCCCTCCCCCTCCCAAGGGATTATCTAAATCCTACATAATTCCTTCAATCTGACCTGGAATAGAATCATGGATTCGGAGGGAATACCTACACACTAGATAAAAAATAGAACTGACGTGGGAATGGAACGGAGCAATCAACTGGTTCATTCCATACTGATGTGGGGGGGGGGATTCACAAAATAACTTGGAGAGTCGCGAGAAGGAATCGATAAAATAGATTGATCGAGGATTTTCTGTCAGACCCCCCCCCCTGAATAAGATAATCTCCCAATCAGATAATCGATTTGGAAAGGGTCCGATTGGGGAGGGGGTACAGGGCTCCCCAAGTACCCCTCACTGTGGGTGGATCGAACGAAAGGATTTGCAGATAACGGTGCTAGGGCTACAACTGGTCCATAGATTGTTAAAGCTTCCGTGAAGGCTAAACTTGACAATGAAGTGCCTCGAATTTTACCCTCTGCCTCTGGTTGTCTCGCAATACCTTCTACTGCTTGACCCGCGGCAGTGCCTTGACCAACACCGGGACCAATAGAAGCGAGGCCTACAGCTAATCCGGCAGCAATAACAGAAGCAGCAGGAATCAAGGGGTTCGTATTAATCTCCTCTTTTTTATTTAATTCAACCAATTCCGACTTAGCAAAGATCAATGCCTACTGGAATAATTCTGTGAAAATTCACTCAGAGCCGCTGATGGGTTGAAATGTTCCTTCCGATTCACTTGTTTCTATTCGAAGCATTGAAATAGCAATACCGGTGGGCGAGAAATAAAGCCATTCCCCCGACGAGAATCCACCAATCTCACTCGTTACCCGTAATGCAGCAATTGGATGAAAATATAGTACTTCATGATGAGGAATTCCAGCCACGGCCCGGATGAGATTCAACTCCTTGTTGTAACACGATAGGAGATACTAGTAAGTATCGGTATCATTGGTTCCCGAGGTGACAAAGATTCCCACGAATTGCGGAACATCTTGTGATTCGTCCCCCCCTGCAGACTGGAGGGAATGCTCGAGTCGAATGGTGGGAATCACTATTGTCATTTCCATCCCCATCCCTTTGAATGGAAATGGGAGTAGTAGGATTTCCCCCCCCCCTCTAATAGGAGGGGGGTATCATATTATTATACCACAGAAACAGTTTTTGCTACTCCAAGAGGTGGCCCGAGTACCTGTCGAATACCACGATCCTAATCCGATGATTCGTCGGAATCGAAACTCGGTTAATGATGACCCTCCATGGATTCCCCTATATAAGCTGCAGCTGGAGTCGCAAGAATCAAAGCTTGAATGGCACTTGTGAATGATCCTGGAAGCATCATAGGTACGGGAACAATTAGGGGTACTAGAGAGACGAGGACAGCTACTACCAACTCATCAGCTAATATATTTCCGAAGAGTCGGAAACTAGGTGGTGAAGGTTTAGTGAAATCTTCTGGAATATTAATAGGTAGCAGTACTGGAGTGGGTTGGATGTATTTACCGAAGTAACTAAGACCTCTCTTGTTTAGACCCGCGTGGAAATATGCCACTGATGTAGGCAAAGCTAATGCAACAGTTGTATTGATATCATTCGTAGGTGCAGCCAACTCTCCATGAGGTGATTGGATAACTCGCCGAGGAAACAGAGCACCTGACCGGTTAGAAACAGAAATGGATGGAAACATAGTTCCAATGAATGCAACCCAGGGACGATACCCTTCTTCCCCCATCTGAGTTCTAGTCGGATCCCTAATAGATTCAAGAATATATTCAATGAAATTTTGACTGCCAGTCGGGATGGTTTGCAAATCCCGAGTAGCTGCGGTAGATAAACCCAATGATATAGCAATTACTACCCGGGAAGTTACAAGAACTTGTGCATGAACTTGGAAATTTCCTACTTGCCAATAGAGATGTTGACCCACTTCCACGCCCGATACTTGATATAGATTATCAATCCCATGAATGGACAATTGTTCGGAATTCGTATTACCTCCTTATCAGGAATCAACGTGGGGAAGAATGATTTGCACAGAACAATCAAGTGGATTCCTAATCACTACATAATCCCAGGGTTGTCCCCATAATAGAGTCACAGCATATTGCTGTCTCTGGGGTAAGTCTCTGTTTCATTCTACCACGAATAGTTGGGATAGTTACTGATTTCACTATCTATTAAGTTCAATATCTTTGAGTTCGAACGACCCTCAGAAATAGCCAGTGTTGATTTATCCAGTACCCGTCGAATGGAGGACCGCGCATCATCATTACTTGGAATCGGAATATCTGTGAGATCTGGATCGCAATCTGTATCGACGACACAGATTGTAGGAATACCTGAAGTGATACGTTCTCTAATAGCAGTGGATTATTCGTGTTGATCAGTAATTATCGCAATATCGGGTAAATTTGACATATATTGAATTCCACCTAGATACTTCTTCAATCGAAGTAATTGTTTTTTCGGAATCGATGCCTCTTTTTTCGGGAGTCGATCGAACCCCCCCGTATCTTCTTCATTCTGCAAATATTGAAATCTCTGAAGACGTGTTTCTGTAGTGGACCAATTCGTTAACATGCCACCGAGCCACTTTTCATTCACGTAGTGACATCGAGATTTCGTCGCAGCCGATGCAATTAGATCAGCTACTTGGTATTTTGTACCTACTATTGAGAATTCTTTTCCCTCCGTCGCTGCATTGGATACCGAATCACAGGCTTCGGATAGGAGACGAGCAGTCTGAGTTAGATCGGGAATGTGAACACCTTTCCGTTCCGTAAATATATAAGGTGACATCTTGGGATTCCACTTTTGGGTTTGATGACCGAAATGGACCCCCGCCTCCATCATCCCTTCTGGATCGATATTCCAATTTTTCTGTTGCATTTTACCCCCCCAAAAAAGAACTACGAAAAGCCGCAGATTGATTTGATTTTTATGGAAGTTACGTAATTATTACGATTCACTGGTCGGGATTATTGAGTGAGACATACCCGAGATGCTACGTCGCAAAATGATTCTGAATCTCATTCACCAATATTGACTCCGGGGAGGGGTTGTCTCAATCCTTCGTGAATCATTAATCTATGGTGGGAACTCGGCTCCCTCCCGTAATAAGTATGAGGGGGAATATCCCTTGCCTCTCGACTGAAGATGTTAAAATCACTAATAGCTAAATAAAATTCCGTATTTCTCTCTACATCTAGTTGACGAATAACCTCCTGACTGCCGGTCCCAATGGGAACGAGATCACCAAGGATGACATTTTCTTTCAGTCCCTTCAACCAATCGATTCGACCCCGAATAGCGGCTCTAGCCAGTACCCGAGTAGTTTCTTGAAAACTCGCCTCTGATATAAAACTAGTAGTGTTAAGAGATGCTTTTGTCATTCCCAATACAACAGGTTCGTAGAAATTCGATTCTTTTAAGACGCGATTCATTCGTTACGCTTATGATGATTCAATAAGCTCTCCGGGTAAGAAAACATTAGTTATTCCATCTTCCAACGTTACTACTTTCGATGTCAGTTGTCAAATGATGATTTCTATATGCCTATCGGATATTTACACCCCCTGGGATCCATGAACCTTTTGAATTTGATCAATCGGAACCAGTTGACAATCTTCCATACCTATTCCGGCACTCGTGAAATGACTCCAAGGATTACCAACTAATCTTGTAATAGTTCTCCTCCATCTATCAGAAATATCTTCGATTCTTGCTAAGGTAAAAGCGGTGGAACGAGATTCCAACAACTGCTCAACCTTTGGAAAACCCTGAATAATATCCCCAGACCTCGATCTATCGTGTAGTAATGTTATTAATGTATCCCCCTTCCCAATGATATCTCCGTAATTCTTATGAATAGTCGCCCCCTCAGTTGCTAGGAGAGGCTTGGCTGTTCTGATTGGTGAGTATTCTCGGTGAATAGCTATGATTTGGCCGGATTGGAGGCAGATATCACCCCCGTAAATGCATGCGTTTTCACTGACCAGAAGTCCGAGATTAATAGGCAGAATTCTTGCTCCGGGGAAATATGATGGGGGGAAGATCAATCTGGGGAAGCATCCTCCCACCAATAAATCTGGGGAGTATTCAAATATCGATTCATTTTCATCTATTGAATACCAATACCTACGTCCCGATGCATCTGTTGACTCATCGACAAAGGGATCCTCGGCAAAAGAGACTTTGTTGCTTGATACGGAGTAGGAAAACAACAAAGAGTAGGGGCTATTTTGTGAATCACCTAAAAGGCCCAACTTTTTGTTTCCCCTTCCACCAGTAGTAGGATAAAATTCTCCAAAATCTGTCAATACTCCTTTTGGTCCTGCGGTACCTCTCCAAATAGATCCAGCATCAGAATCCGAGTGGGGATCTTTTGAATCTATGTTGTTACGAAAGACAGTCATACCCCCCGATCCAGAATTATCGGAATATGCACCCCCCCTTCCATATACCCCTCCGTCTGGGTCGGGGGGCAGGGGGTTACGAAAAAGATTGGATGGTGATAGGATTAAGAAGGATGCACCTTGTTGGGGTACTACATGAATAGTACCTCGATATCCGACAAATTCTTTATTTTTATTCTCATCGCGTGAATTCAAATTGATGGGGGATAGCTTCCCACCGAGCGCCAGTTGTGGAGGAGCTTCCCCAGCTCTTGTCTCAGGGGACAAAAACGGATTGGAAAGTCCCATTGGGTTAACCTGGAGGAAGGTGCTAAGACTGTCACTTATCTTAATATTGGTGAGAGACAGATACGACCCTTCCGGGGGAGGGGGGGATTCTTGCCAATCAGCCACTAAACAAGTTTGAACCAATTGGATATCTGTGTTGTCACTTATTTCTACTACTTCGCCGTCTCTGTAAAAGATATAGGTAAAGACTTGAATTCCCAAGTCTTTCTCTGTCTTTGGTATTTCAGGCATTCGTATTGGAGAATCACCAGGTACATTGTATTCTACAACTGTTCTTATTGAGACAGAGGGCTTCCTTCTTCTAGCCGATGCAACTGGTTGGGGATAAACCCAATTATCAGATTTGAATTCACCGAGAATCAGATGCCCTGGTGGAATCAAAGTATCAGCCTGTTTAGATATATTAGTTTTCTTTTTCGGATAATAGATATATCCGGGTAAGATTCTTATTTTGATACTATTGGGTATCTTTTCTATGCGAACCAACCCACCCATCTGACTAATAATATTAGAAGTTATTTGTGTGCCCTCCTCGACAACACTGTTGTTCTTCACCAAAATGGATGAGGAAGGCTCGCAAATAGTATACACTTCTTCAGGGATCAAGGAAGAGTTACCTCCTTTGGTGACTTTATACCGCGATCTAGAACTTGCTGTTTCACTGCCAGAAACCAATTCTCCTTCATCAATGGGTTCTACTTCTGCAGTACCATATCTTACAACTCCCGAAACGTTGGTTCGATACTTCGAGTCTTCGCAAATAGCAATAATTTCATTCCGATCCAAAATCACGTTATTGAGTATACGGAACTCGGAATTTGCGTAAGATAATTTCCTGTACCGACCCTCCTGTTCCGGTGATAGAGGAACCACCTCTGTTCCCCCACCTCGACCCATGGAAGGAGTTGAAACAAATCTCGACGAATTCAATTCACTTTTGATAGATTCAAAATCGACATTGATTCCGGACTCCCATATCCATTCCTGATAACATCCAGAGTTAATGACACTAATATTCTCCCAATTTACCTCCCGAAGCTCGCGTTTACTCTCGTTGGAATGGGATCTGGTATCAATTCTATCTTGATCTTCATAAAAGGAATTCCCATTGGAATCACTAGAGGTTCCTGAAAGGACCCGTACATGACCGCTATTGCGCACGACATGAATATTACTATGTATATCTTCGGGCGAGTGATACACGACCCCATTCCAATAGGTTTCCCCCTCTAAATTTGGATAGATCTTTCTCTTAATCCGTTCCTTGAGAGGAAACTCCTTGGCTCAGACTTCCGCAGTGATTCGTTTCGATTCAACATATTGATTATTTTGAATCACAAGTAGACTTTGTGCTGGAATCACAGGATTGTGTGTATCATTTTAACTTCTAATAGAGATAGGTAATTCATTTTGACACATCCAAGCGGGCTGTCCGTGTCGCGTACGTGTGGGATATAATGACTTCTCATCGGAATTGATGATTCCATTGAACGGGATTCATACATGTTCTGCGATATCACCCGTAAATACTCCACCAGTATGAGAAGTTCTTGATGTTAATTGGGTTCCTGGTTCTCCGATTGGTTAGCCCGCAATAATACCTACAGCTTCTCCCAATTCCACCAAGTCGTGGTGGGCGAGACCCCAGCCGTAACACAATTGACAAATCCAGAAAATGCTTTTACGTGTCGGGGGAGATCTTACATGTATCGGTTCAGTCGCTACTACTGAGTTACTGGCGGGTTCATTATCAATATCCTGATTACGCATAGCAATACGTCTCATATCTAGATATACATTGCCTGCTAACACACGTCCAACTAGTCTCTGTTGTGGTATCGTTCGTGTGGATCCCTCTTCCCCCCCAATAAGATTCACAGCAATGCCCCTGATAGTCCCACGATCTCTTTCACGCACAACAATATGTTGAACTACTTCGACAAGCCTACGTGTGAGATATCCAGCATCTGATGTTCGTACCGCAGTATCCACCACTCCTTTGCGAGCACCATAACGGGAAATGATATATTCTGTCAGAGATAAACCCTCGCGCAGATTGCTACGGATAGGTAGATCAATTACCTGTCCTCGTGGATCCGACATCAATCCTCTCATACCGAGCAATTGGTGGACTTGGGATATACTTCCTCAGGCTCCTGAAAAAGACATCATATGGACTGGATTCAGAGGATCAGTCATCCTGAAATTTGGATTCATCTCTCTCTTCGGACACTCACTTGTCGCATACCACGTCTCGATCAAGTGACGTAATTTCTCTACAGCATGTAGACCCCCGCAACGATGAGACTGCTCCGAGGCGGAACCCTGTTTCTCTGCATCTTCTACAAGCCATCCTTTAATAGGTACTGCGTAAGGATCATCGATGCCTGATGAAATAGATGCTTTTGTAGCTTGTTCGAAACCCAAACTCTTTATTTGATCCAGGATATTCGTCGTATGCGTAATCCCGAAATGAAGTGTCAACCTACTGATGAGTTGTCTCATCGCGGTTTTGTCCATCATCTTATTGTAGTAAAGCGACTCAGCTTGATCGACCGTTGTAGGAACCTCAACCTTTTTTATCTTATGACCATCATTGACCGGCAAATCCAAACTATTGATCATATCTGTCAGATGCGTCAAAAACTCCCTCATTCTTCATTATTCCAGTTCATAAAACGAGTTGATTTCGGGATTTTCTTCTGTATTTCTATAGCTGGTATCGATTGAGTCTGATGCTGAGAAGTACCCTGTATTGCCTCTTTCACTTGTTGATTAGACGAAATACGACCAGCATTTGTGAGGATATATATGCCAAGTATGTTACCCTTTTCATCCCTCCTAATCTGATAATTGTCGTAAAACTGGAAAGAAGTTCCCGAGGATTCGTATTGAAATTCAATGGGCAATTCGCGATTTCTAGAGCTAATCATACGTAGATCCGTCTTCCATCGGAGCCATAAAAGACTATACAAATCGATTCGCCTCAATTACTTGGCCCTGAGTACATCATCATAACTAGTGAAATAAGGTATCTTGGAGGACGAACTGGGTTCCCCGTCCGTGGCAAGAGAATGTCTGTTTCCATAAATCCCTTGTTTATTCTCAGTCATCGGCACATAAAGCCCGAGAAGCATGTCCTGACTTGGTACAGATACGGGATCCCCCGTAGCAGGAGATAATAAATTTGTATGTGAAAACGTTGGAGAACGAGCCTCAGTCTGAGCTTCTAGAGATGAAGGTACATGTACGGCCATTTGATCTCCGTCAGAATCTGCGTTGAACCCCCCGCGAACCAATGGATGCAGACGAATAGCACGCCCTTCTATTAAAATAGGTTGAAACGCTTGTATACCCAATCTATGCAATGTAGGTGCTCGATTCAACGATACAGGATGACCTTACGTAACTTCCTGGAGAACTTTCCGTATAATTGATTCTTTCTTCCGAATCATATTCTTAGCAGCTCGCAGGTTACGAGCGACGCGTCGTCCAATTGAATTACGAATTACGAAGGCTTGGGAAGGCTCTATCGACGGTTCTCGGGGTGATCCACATTGATGTAACGAGGGAGACGGACCTACCACGGTAACGAAACGACCCAGATAATCAACCCGCTTTCCAAGCGAATTCTCGCGGAGTCATCCTTCCTTCCCCTCAATAACCTCAGAGAAAGATTTGTAAGGCCTGTTATTAATGTCTCTCATTGGTTGCCCACGTATACCGTTATCAATGGAGGCATCTACAGCTTCTTGAATAAGTCTCTTTTGACACACAATCGATCCGTCCGGTGTGAATTCACTTCCCAGTAGAAAATCGATAGGGGTATTATTCCGGTGAATTATCTTCCTATGAAGTTCATTGAAATCAGAAGTAATTGACTCACCCTCATAGAGTTCGATTATTGGTCGCGATCCAGGTGGAAGAACCGGTAGTAAGTCCAGAACCATCCATTCTGGTTTTATGTTTGTTCCAAGGAAATTCTTAGCCAGTCTCATCCGTCTGACTAAAAGATCCTTTCTCCTTTGAATCGTTCGATCCTCCCACTCATTCCCGGTGGATCCCTGCTTCGCCAATATTTGCCACTCCGGATACGCACAATCCATAACACTCTGCGAATCCAAGCTAGCTAATCATTTCTTAATAGCATCCCCTCCAGTAGCCACTTCCCTCCCCTGGAAAGACTCGAAGTTTAGAGTAGAAAAAGAGATGGTAGAAATGTCTCTCCACGAGCAATCTTCATAGTTGAACAAGCCTCGCGATCACAATGGAGTAGGTTTTTCAGCTACAGGCCTAGCAAGGAAAAGATCGGGATAGGTCGGGTGGGAACCCCCCCCCCCCCCCCCCCCAGAACCGGACGTCGGGGTTTTCTCTCATCCGGCTCAAATAGCTATATCGAGATATGAGGTCGCGGTGGCATTGGGACGTGATAACCAAACTTATTGGGAATCGAATAGCTATTCGTTACTCAAGTCAAAAATTGATGAAATCCTTTTACTGAGTAGTCTCATCCCCCCCTTGTTGCATGTATACATACTTATCCCACAGAAATATTGGTTCTGATTAGGGACAAGGGGGGTTTCTCTTGTTCATAATCCAGTTATTACTCCTCCCCAGGTTCCCACTCTACTCCGATGGTTGTCACGTCATTGAAAACGTATCTGCGATGAATAAGTTTCCGCAACCATATCTCCTCATAGAATAATCTTTCATCTGGAAAGGGGCTCGGGTGGAGGATCTCGCCGATAAAGATCTGGATTGATTCTAGAAGTAGTGATTTATATTACGAAGTCTAGTCGATGAATTAATAGGAATTGACCTTGGAGGAGTAACCTCCCTTAGTATCTATAGATCTTTCCGATACTCCTTTCCGAGCCACATGATACTCCCCACGGAAGATATGTCGAAATGGGAGGCATCCCACCGCTACCGGATGGGATGACAGATTGTGATCATTCTGTGGTAATTGGAACGTATAACCAAGTCACACATCGCAATATACCGGGCTTTCTAACTCTTTAAGAGGTTTGGTAAGGAGATTCGCAACGTAACTGGGGATTCGTTTCAAAAACCACACATGAATTACTGGACATGCCAATTTGATGTATCCCATTCGGTACCTCCGAACCCGGGAGTCAGTAAATTCCACTCCGCGATGCTTACAAAAATTAGAATCTCCTTCTTCATTATCAACGGATCGGTAAGTTCCACGGGCACGAACTCCACTCTCTATAGGCCCAGATATTCTTTCGCGGAACAAACCATCCCTCTCTGGTTTATGGGTTTTATAATGCAACGTATGAGGTTGAGTAACTTACCCAACAATTTCTCCATTAGGTAATTCTCTTTCAGCCCAACTACGAATCTGTTCGGGAGAGGCCAATTCAATTCGGAGTTGTTGGTAATTTTGTTGATGAATCATGGGATAATAATATTCTGTTTGTTTTTATTGAAAATATCTCGATTAAACATTTCTACTTTCCCTTCTCGAATCCCCCTCAAGTATCAATTTATGATCCAGATTGAAACCCATAGATCATGATTCTCGAACTAGCAATCGAAAAGATTCTGGAGCAGTATCGGGCTTGGGTACGGGTTTCCCAGTCACGGTGGCATTAGGTACTTCATAACGAGCTTAAATATGATCGGATTTAATAGTAAGCATTTCTTGCAATATATAAGATACACCAAAACCTTCCAAAGCCCAAACTTCCGTTTCTCCCACTCATTGTCCCCCTCGTCTGGATTTCCCTCTAAAAGGTTGTTGTGTAACAAGTGCATGGGGCCCACTGGATCATGCGTGAATCTTATCATCAACCTGATGAATCAATTTCATCATATGAGCTTTCCCAATTGTAACCGATTGTTCAGAAGTATCACCCGTTCGTCCATCAATTAATCTACTCTTTCCGGGATGATCAGGTTCGAATAACCACGGATTGGATGTTTCTGTACTTGCCTTAAATGGTTCCGAAAATACCAGTTTTCTAGAAGCTTCTGGTTCATGTCTTTCATCAAAAGGTGTTATTCTGTGATGCATCTTCGGAAATTCCCCTGCCAACCCAAGCAAACATTCAAAAATCTATCCTACATTCATTCGCGGAGGTACTCCTAAGGGACTTGGTATCATATCTACTGGCGTACCATCCTGTAAATAAGGCATATCCTGCCTAGGTAAGATCTTTGATATAATACCCTTGTTACCGTGTCTGCCAGCTACTTTATCACCTACTTGTATCTTACGTTTCTACAAAATATATATATGTATCATCTCCGAATTATTCATGGGATTATCCTCAGGATAGACCCACATGGCATCAGTGACTCGACCTCTTCCACCAATAGGGACTTTCGGACAACTCTCTTTTGTGTTGACTGCTTGGATACCAAAAATCGCTTGTAATGATTTTCCTTCTGGGGCACGTAATGAATCCCCCCCCTCTCGAGGCGTCAATTTGCCCACTAGAACATCTCCTGTTTCTACCCAAGATCCTGATGCTACAAGCCCATTATCCTTCAAGTGACGAAGGTCATAACTGTCTAATTGGGGTATTTCCTTCGTAATTATCTCAGGACCCTGATTCGTCGCACGAACCTCAACTTCGTGTCTCTTGATATGAAAGGATGTAAAAACATCTTCATATAGCAAACGTTCACTAATCGGTACTGCATCTTCAAAATTGTATCCCTCCCGTGGCATATAAGCTACTAGTATATTTCTACCCAAAGCTAGTTCTCCTCCAACGGTTGCTGCTCCATCCGCCACAACTTCTCCACTTTTCAGAAGTTCTCCTTGAATAACTGTAGGCTTCTGATGTCTACGAGTATTATTATTGGGACGTTCATATATCCTCAATTTAGTTATAGTATCTCCATTCCTGGAGGATAAAGTAATCTCATTACCATCGGTATATTAAATTCATCCTTCTTGTTCGGATACAGCTACACTTCCCGAATCTAGGGCTACTTAACCTTCTGACCCAGTTCCTACAATGCACCTCTCAGGTCTGAAAAGTGGAACCGCTTGGCGTTGCATATTAGAACCCGTCGAAGCGCAGTTTGCATCATTATGCTCGACGGAGGGAATAGGAGAAGCTCCAATGGGGAAATATTGTAGGGGATGAATACCTCGTAAATCCAATTCCTCCCACGTAACGGTTAAGAACTCCTCTCGATACCGAACCGATATAAGCTCCTTCTCCCCGGTCCTCCAATCTGCTATTAACAGATTTCCAGTTCCTATTCGATAATCATCCCCGACGGGTGATAGATCTACTAATTGTCCTTCCATAGATGATTTGGATACTTCATAAAAGGGACTTCGTAAGGATCCGGAATTGCTAACCTTTGCAAAAATAGCTAGGGATGAGATAGGACCAGCATTCATACCCTCAGATGTCTCGATGGGACATATACGTCCGTAATGACTGAAATGGATATCCCGAGCTTGAAAAGTGGCAGTTCGCCGCGTCAATCCCCCGGGACCTAGAGAACTTGATCTTCGTTTATGAACTGTTTCTGCTAGTGGATTGGTCTGGTCCGAAAATTGCGACAAAGGATGTGAGCCAAAAAATTCGTTGAAAGTTGTTGTGAGTGGTGCGGAAGTCACCAATCCCCCGAGAGTTAATGGACGTCTACGCCTGACGGCTCTATGGATATTTTATCGGATCGAATTCTCCGGACGATTCAGGGCTAATTTTAATTGTTCCTGTAATAGATCCGCTACAGACCGAACGCGTCGATTTCCCGGGTGGTCTATATCATCGAGGTTACCCATCCCATAGCTTATCTCTATCAAATAATCTGCGACAGCTAATAGATCTTGGGGTAGTGGGAAATGTTCCGTTTCAGGTACATCGAGATTAGGTTTGATGTTTGAATTTCGTCAACCAATTCGTCCCAATTCGCACCTTTGTTGGAAAAATCTCTTCTGCAATTCCTGGAATATGGATTCTGAAGACACCACATCGACTCCCGGAGAGTATAGATGTTTGTAAAGTTCTAGCATAGCATCTTCCGAAGATTCGATAGTTTCTCTCGATTCTCTGAGTAGATTCAGAAAAATCTTAGGATAACGTACATTCCGCGGGATATCCTCCGTACTCAGTCCCATAGCTAGAAGTAGAACCAAAATGGATATCTTTCGTTTCCTGCTGATACGAATCCATATCCTACTCTTTCTATCTATTTCTGGTTTGAATCTTCCTCCCCAATCCGAAATGATCATGCTGGTATATGTGAAAAATCCCCTGTGGTCCAACTCGCGGTTGTGGTAAACACCAAGACTCCTCAATATCTAGTTAATCAAAACTCTAGCAATTCCATTGATTATAAATGTTCCTTGGGAGGTCATCGAGGGAATAGATCCGAGAAACACATCCTGTTCTTCTACTATTCCGCTTCTCTTCCGAATCAATTAAGCTGGTACATATGGATCGGATGAATATGTGATACATTGATATGTAGCCTCTCTCCTCCCAATCGGAGGTTCCGACAATCGATACTATTCACTAATTGATTAGAATTCGACTTCCTTATCCGTATCTTCAATCTCTGGGAAATCATCAGGTTCTTCAAATGATCTTTCATGAACAAAGCAGTTGAATCCCTCAAATTGAATTCATCCAAGTTCTGGCAATACGAACATCTCCCTATCTCCTATTGATGTTGTACTGAAATCTTATCCTCGTGCGAAACCCTCCTATACCTATTCATCAATTCATTTAGTGATTCCTTCTCCCTCGCATCCCCCCTCCCCTCTCTTTCTCCCGGGTGAGGGATTGAATTTGGTAGATTCTCCCGATGAAGACTGTTCCCGAGTTGGCCAAGGAGATACCACCATCATCAGCGGTTCTTGAGGTATTGGAGGTGTCAAACAAACTATAAATGGATTTCAAAATGATCTGATGGAAGACTTCCCTGCACCCAAAAAATCTTTATCATCCACTTATCAACCATCGGCTCGATTCCGTCATTCCACCGATATGGTGAGTGGGGGTAAGGTGAGACACAACGAGAATGGGGATTCTCGACACGAAATCACAAAGATTCTAGGTGCCTAGTTAGACAGATTCACTTCGCTGGATCTCCAGAAGACGCTGGAGGCATTAACGTCAGCATAATTGATACAATTGGCGCAGTTGTTGCGATTCTCGCTGCGAAGCAACTACCGCGAAGAACCAGTTTTTGCGCCGTGAAGTATCGATTCGTGGAACAGCAATCCGGTAAACATTGATACGGGGAATATCACTTCACATACTACTGAAAATCAATCCATTGTGTCAAATCGTTGGTTTACCCCTCCCCCCCCCAACCCGAGGTGGATCAGAAGAACTATTGAGATTCGAGAATCTATCCCTAAAGGTGGACGACCTAATAATATCTACCTGCTGTTGCCACGGAGTGTCAATATCAATGTGGGGAGGGTGAAATTGACAAGGAAGGGAAAAACTTTTCGAAGTAGAACCCGGTATCTATGCGAACCATTTCTGGGGGGTGGGGAGCGTGAAGGATCCGTTAGATATTTCCAAGAGTGTTAGGAGGGAAAACAAGACCAGGGGGTGGGCAGTAGGGATCCGAGTAAGTCAGAGGATAGTGGAGCAATCTAGGGAAAAATTGGTGTTGGCTGCCTGGGGATGCATAGTATAAAAAGGATGTGTGTGGAAGTGGGGGGGGTGGGCAGCAAGGTTTCCTAACCCATCAAATTGATTGGATGGGGAGAAAAGGTTTCTAGTATCCGACATACTTACGAGCTCAATCCGATACAGAAAAATGAGCAGCTTGCTAATATTCCCATTCAGTGGTATACTTAATATCGAGTCCCCCATCTATCAATCATGTGCCTCGATGCAGGTGAAAGAAGGGCGATATAGTCAAGTGGTAAGACAAAGGACTGCAAATCCTTCATCCCCCAGTTCGAATCTGGGTGTCGCCTTGTTGTGCCAGTATCA
This sequence comes from Dipteris shenzhenensis, assembly GCF_047967505.1. Classification (NCBI taxonomy): domain Eukaryota; kingdom Viridiplantae; phylum Streptophyta; class Polypodiopsida; order Gleicheniales; family Dipteridaceae; genus Dipteris; species Dipteris shenzhenensis. The sequence goes on along the minus strand of NW_028239590.1, from coordinate 17,196 downwards.
ATAATTTCGACGATTTCGGGATTGACTACCGCGCCAGACCCGGACACAAATCGAGATGCTCCATAGTATATTATGGCCTATCACGCTAGATGTATCCGGATATGCCACGGATAGGCAATCCTGATCTTAGTGTATCAGGAATCGAGGAGTAAATTATATGGATTGACAACCCCTCGGGGATTGGGACTTGGTAACATTATAAAATATATTGGTGGACGGATCCGCACTCTTATTACCTCCTCCCACTCGGGTATCATATGAAACAGAAATTGATTCCCATGTACGATATGTTACTGACTTCGATTCGGGTTCATCCATATAAGCACCCAGTAGTTGGAGGAAAAGGAATTCAATAGAATTGAATTAAGGGATAGGAATTACGACCACGGATATGGTTAGTATTGCTTGGGCTGCTCCGATGGTGACTCCTACATTCTCTCTTTCACCTGTGGTTCGGGGAAGAAGTGGATCGCAGTGAGTAATTTTACACTACTCCTCCTAGTATAGTAGAATCCGGGAGATGTGAATCGTTGGGGTGGGGCCCAACGATTCGACCCCCTCTAGAATCTCTTGCTTCTTCGTAGGAAACACATATGGTATAACTAATTCCCTTCCATTTATGGGAGAATTCACCCCCCCCCCCCAATCTCAACTCTCTGTAGGAATCTTCTCTCCCGGGAGGGGGAGTCAACCAGGTAGTTTCCAAACGACCCCTATTGGATATCCGCTGGTTAGATTCATCAAATGCCTCGATCTCTTCTCTACGTAGATATAAATTTTCAGCAATAGGAAATATTGCAGTTCCACTTAAAAGTATTTCAGATAATAGTAGAATCGGATCTAAGCGCCAACCTTGAAAGATAAGAATTCCTCCGCATAATAATCCAATGGAGGAAAGGAAAAAGTCGTAGTATCGGGATAGGTTGGGAATCTATGGATTGGGTAATGCGCCCCCCCCCCCCCAAAAAACCATGGGTGATTTTTTCATTTCGTTGTGGCTTAAGCAGGACCAGTAGTTGGAGCGAGGTGTTATCTCTCACTTCTCATCCACGTCAGTTTCTTCTGTCGAACTTCCCGGATCCTCTTTCACCGGATTGAATCGGGAAATAGATAGATAATCTTGATATATCCGAATCAATGGATAGATAGAAAAATCTCTCCACGTTTCAAATTTCAATCCGGTTTGTTCTTTATGCACCCGATCCACCCCGTTCCGTAAAAATAGGATCTTTAGACTCATGTCTGACTCCATTGGTTACCCATAAATCCATATGTACATATAGATCTCCCCTCCAGAGGGGGGAGGCTAGAACCAAAGATATCACAGGGGAGAGAGATATTGGAACCCGCCAATCCCCTCCCCCCCCCTAGTTTTCGAAGTATGGAGAAACATATTGAATCAGTTTAGTCATGGATTGATTCCTATTGGGATTCATTACTACCGACACCAGTTCAAGTTTCACATCCCCCGGGTAGAGATATGCTGAAAATCGCAGAGATGTTGCACGGGTACATTTGGGACCACACCTCTAGATACATTAGGTTCCCTCTTTGCGGAGACATACAGGAATACACCTATCACTACTAGCCCGATTCCGACTATTGCACCGGGACCTGGTTCCATGGAAATCATAATAAAAAGGATGAGTGAGATGGACCTCCCGATCGATAGATAGATGGGTCTATCTATGTAGATCATCTATCTATCCAGATTTTAATTGGGATGGGACTGTGGAATTCAAATTGGGGGAGTAAAAATTAGTAGTTTACTGGCAACCGAGTTGCTACTTCACGCGGAGTAGCATCCTATTTCATCCCCTACCCCGGGACGTATATTCAACCTTCCCTTATCTACTTACTACCATCCGCGGCGAAACAATAGACCAGGTTCTCGGATTAATTGTTCTGAGCAGCCGTTTGAATGTAAGGAATAGGTAGAAAAGCTGTAGGTATTGGAATAAAGAGTGCAGTAGCTATGAATGCGAGGATATTTACTTCCATATTAGTGGTTCAAATTGATTTGAGGAGTAACTTGAGTGACCCCATTAGGAGAGACTCCTGAACTTTATCGTGATATTGTGAGTCATCCAACTCTACTAGAGTGGATCTGATAAGTCGGGATAGAAAAAAATTAACTCGGTCTGGTCAAATCTCTGATATCAATTACATAGTATATCACGAAAGAAAATTTTAAGAGTAGTCGATTGTTTACGCTTCTTCGGCAAGAACTTGCCCCCCCCTTTTTTATATTCTTACTGAGACAGAGAAGAGGGGTTAGTCACCGCATCTTTCTGTGGCAGCAAACGAATCTAGAAGCACTGTGGGTGGGAATCTATGGATGGAAAAAATCAATGACTGGAATAATTTCCCCTCCTCCCCTTCCCTCTCTCGCCTATGGGTTGACGTGGCTAGAGATTAGCCCCGCAAATAAGCTCATTTGAATACTCGTAGTGAATATCCATAGTAAGCGCGGGCATGTGGAACTGGCGCGAGGCGGATGTCTCGTCTCCTCGAAGAATCAAGACAATTGGGGCTTTCGGGGGTAATATCTCCTGCATCTGTATATCCGAAACGGGATTCGAGTAAAAATGGTTTGTCGGATTCACCGTGGATGGGGAGATAGAGCATTGACTCCTAAGCACCCAGTACATAGACTTTAATTAATTGCTGGGATTGTAGTTCAATCGGTTAGAGCACCGCCCTGTCAAGGCGGAAGTTGCGGGTTCGAGACCCGTCAATCCCGCTACATTTTATTGAGTCATTTCAAATAACTCAGTCGAGATATACAAATTATAATGAAGTAACTCCGCGGTTTCTGGGTCGAGCTGGATTCGAACCAGCGTAGGCGTTGCCAGCGGATTTACAGTCCGTCCCCATTAGCCACTCGGGCATCGACCCATAGATTTAGACCGGGCTTGGAAGTACTTGAAAACAGAATCGGTCTCGGAAGTGTAAATGAAAGGAGTTTATTGATGTTTTCAATCTGGGCCCCTCCCGCCACCCTGAGAAGGTACGAGGGCAAGAGAAGCCATAACGTCCGTAGTGCTTCTGCGAGATGAGTATAAGTACCCCCAGGGGAATTCGAATCCCCGTCGCCTCCTTGAAAGAGAGGTGTCCTAGGCCTCTAGACGATGGGGGCCCAATCACTCTTCAGATAATAAGAGATTATCTATAAATCGTCAATCTGATTCTCCCGAATCCCCCCCCGAATACAACATCCAATGGATGGGGAATTGGAATACCTCTCCGAATCCTTATCGCAAAATCCCGCTCGATGCATACCTATATGCGGAACCGCATGTGGCATCTCCCACAACCTCTAGGTCGACTGCTTCCTAGATGTGTAGGAAGTCGAACACGGCATAGAGGTAACGCTGAGACTTAAACCTTGCAATTCTCCGAAGTGAAGTGAGGCAGTTGAAAAGCTTCACCCAATCCATATTTCCATGGACGATTATTTCTTTCACCGATGAACTTATGTATCCCAATAATAATTGGTAATTACCAGCAGCATCAGTAAGTATATAGGCTTCTCCATTGCTTTTGGTTCATTCAATGTTCTGTTTCCCCTCGAGGGAAAACCCAGATTGGAAATCTACGCCTCAAATCACTCGGTTATGACTTCCTCAATTGGGAATATCTCACTCCTGAAGCTCAAAAATATTCTCTCCACCGGTCTGAACTATCCCGGGGGCTACTGCCGGGGGTGGAAGCGGGGCAAGAAAGTCGGGTCGGCGGATAGCGGGAATCGAACCCGCGTCCTCTCCTTGGCAAGGAGATATTTTACCATTCAACTATATCCGCGTGATATGCCACCCCGTTCTATATTGAATAACTATATATGTGGTAACTCCTCTAGTCAACACACCTAATCCATCCACCTCGTCTCGGGATTTTCCCTCGTGGACGGAGAGCCCCCCCCCCCCCGAGGAGGAAGTGTCGATTCCGTAGACCGTAATTATTATTGATTCTCTCTCCCCACTCGCCATTATGAATCGTGAGGAGGGGGCCAGAATTACCGATACATTGAATCTCTGGGATATGAAGGAATTAAGTATACCCACTAGGAAAACTAATCCGATCCATAAGGAAGCCCCTGAAAAGACGACATTTTTGTTGCTTGACCAACCATTGGGGGAAGCAAGCACGACAGGTACACCAATTACTAGTAGGAATGAAATGGCGATTAATGTGAATAAAGCCAATTGGAAAGCAATTAGTGTAGTTAGGACTCTCGACGTATCAGAAGTAGAGGATTTGTACCATCTGATCCCCATCCGGTGGGACTTACACCATACCGAGACCGAGGATTTTGGACGGAACAAGAATCCTTCTAGTTCAGTACCCCGGAATCCAATGTCTCTTTCGAATCTCTTGATAATCCATCAAGTAGGAGTAAGAATTTGATTATTTGGAATGATCCCTATATTGATTTCATAGTAAATCATACGAAACCATCATCTCATATCTTTCGTAATAGGGGTGAATCTCGATACAATACATGTGTATCAAGATCGACAAGATCTCCGAAGAATTGGAGAAGAGCTTTCTAGGAGAGGTGGTCGAGTGGTTTATGGCTCCAGTCTTGAAAACTGGCATAGTGCTGAAACGCTATCGAGGGTTCGAATCCCTCTCTCTCCTCAATTGATTCAGTACCGGACCCGACGGGAGGGGGTATTAGTGGTCTATCGGTGGTCTAAAAGAACCACCTAGTATTTCCCAAAAAATGCCAATGTCCCCGAGGGGAGCCTATTCTTAATAATGATAGATGAGAGGAATCTTCTGAAGCAGTCTGGGGGTATTCCTCCTCCGCCCCGGTTCATGCGCCGCATCTCCAGGCCCAGGTCCCGTGTCAATACTTTCCCTATCAGGGTTCGAGGGATAGGAAACAAACAAATATGAGAGATCTGATGTTAACTAGAGGTATTTAAAATACCAGTTCTATCGATTGACTTATCGGGATGATCAAAGGTCAATTACCCACCCATTTGCGGGATGGGTACGTTCCACCAGATACAACTGGTGAGGATTCAAATTAGCTTCAAATTAGCTTACGGAGATGAGTCGTCATCGCCAAATCACCCCCTCCAGGGGGGTGATTTGTAGACATAAGTGCAAATGCTACCGAAACTTGTGGTTTCCCGGAACCCTATAGAAATGAACAGTGAGTTACACCTCGCCCTTCCCTCATCCGCGAGGTAAAGGTTACTGCTGGGTATATACCGACGTATCGAACTAACCCCACTGGGGGGTTAGTTTATGTATGAGCTGTGTCCCGGTTCCGCAAAGAACCACCAGTAGAAAATGGAAATTTGTCTGGTATGGTAGGTACTAATACTACCAAGTAATAACTTTCCATTAATATCTCAGCAATTTGTCCTAATTTAATGGTGTCATGGAAAGAACGGGTTCGGTATCACGGTCAATTCCCTTCTCAAACCCGGCTGCCGCCGCACGGGCTCTTCCCGCATGCCATAAATGACCCACAAAAAAGAAAAATCCTAGAACGAAATGGGAAGTAGCCAACCAACTTCGGGGAGATACATAGTTCACGGCATTTATCTCAGTAGCTACTCCACCTACGGAATTTAAGGAACCCAGAGGTGCATGAGTCATATACTCCGCGGAGCGTCGCTCCTGCCAGGGTTGTATATCTCTTTTCAACTTACTCAAATCCAAACCGTTGGGGCCTCTCAGTGGCTCCAACCAAGGAGCACGAAGGTCCCAGAAACGCATTGTTTCGCCTCCAAATATGATTTCTCCCGTGGGGGAACGCATCAGGTATTTACCCAAACCAGTAGGTCCTTGAGCGGAACCTATGTTGGCGCCGAGACGCTGGTCCCTGACAAGAAAAGTAAAAGCTTGAGCTTGAGAAGCCTCTGGACCGGTAGGACCATAGAATTCACTAGGATATGCCGTGTTATTGAACCGAACGAAACAACAAGCAGTAAAACCAAAAATAGCAAGTGCTCCTAAGCTATAGGACGGGTAAGCCTCTCCGGACCACACAAAAGCGCGACGGGCCCAAGCAAATGGTTTGGTCAATATGTGCCAGATCCCCCCGGAGATACAGATGGATCCCAGCCAGACATGTCCCCCAATAATATCTTCTAGGTTATCGACACTTACAATCCAACCCTCTCCACCAAAGGGGGATTTGAGTAAGTAACCAAATATGACACTCGGGCTTAAAGTGAGATTCGTAATCTTCCGTACATCCCCACCTCCCGGGGCCCATGTGTCATACAAGCCTCCGAAATATAACGCTTTGAATACTAGGAGGAAGGCGCCGGCTCCTAACAAGATTAGATGAATACCCAATATAGTAGTCATCTTATTTTTGTCCTTCCATATATAGCCGAAAAATGGGAAGGACTCTTCTGAAGTCTCGGGGCCAATGAGAGCGTGATAAATACCCCCGAACCCTAGAACCGCGGAAGATATCAAATGAAGGACTCCAGAAACAAAATAGGGAAAGGTATCGACGACTTCCCCACCGGGACCCACTCCCCAACCTAGGGTAGCTAGGTGGGGAAGTAGAATTAACCCCTGTTCATACATAGGCTTCTCCGGAACGAAGTGAGCCACTTCAAACAAATTCATGGCTCCAGCCCGAAACACGATCAAGCCAGCATGAGCTACATGGGCACCGAGTAATTTACCAGACAGATTGATCAGTCGAGCGTTACCGGCCCACCAAGCGAAACCTGTGGTTTCCTGATCGCGACCACCCAGAGACAGAGTTTCGTTAAAGAGCGTTTCCACGGGGTAAGACCTCCTCGGGGAATACAAGGTTTTCATGAGGCTGATCCTGAGCTGCCATCCAGGCACGAATACCCTCATTCGACAGAATGTTCTTTGTGTAGAAAGTTTCAAACTCAGGATCTTCCGCCGCACGAATTTCTTGGGAAACGAAGTCATAAGCACGCGAATTCAAAGCGAGACCAACTACTCCGATAGCACTCATCCATAATCCAGTTACTGGCACGAATAACATAAAGAAATGCAACCAACGTTTGTTGGAGAAAGCGACACCGAATATTTGGGACCAGAAACGATTAGCGGTAACCATTGAATAGGTCTCTTCGGATTGAGTTGGGTTAAAAGCACGGAATGTATTTGCGCCATCACCGTCTTCAAATAAGGTGTTTTCCACCGTGGCGCCATGAATGGCACACGAAAGAGCAGCACCAAGGACTCCGGCGACTCCCATCATATGAAACGGGTTCAACGTCCAGTTGTGAAAACCCTGGAAAAAGAGAATGAATCGAGAGATAGCTGCTACACCGAAGCTGGGTGCAAAAAACCAACCGGATTGCCCTAACGGGTAGATTAGGAATACAGAAACAGAAACAGCAATGGGAGCAGAGAACGCTATTGCATTATGGGGACGTAATTGTACGGACCTAGCAAGTTCGAATTGACGTAACATGAAACCTATCAAAGCGAAGGAACCGTGAAGAGCAACAAAGGTCCATAGACCCCCTAATTGGCACCAACGGGTGAAGTCTCCCTGTGCTTCCGGACCCCACAGTAGAAGCAAGGAATGAGCGAGACTATTTGCAGGGGTGGAAACTGCGGCAGTCAGAAAATTGCAACCTTCCAAGTAGGAACTAGCTAATCCATGAGTATACCACGAGGTGACGAAGGTTGTGCCGGTGAACCAACCGCCTAGGGAGAAATAAGCGGTGGGGAAAAGTAATAGACCGGACCAACCTACAAATACGAAACGATCCCTTCGTAGCCAATCGTCCATACTATCAAACAAATCTTTCGATTCCTTGGAGGATTTTCCAATGGCGATGGTCATAGTTATTCTCCTATTCAACTCTTCCAACCATTTTGGGTGCCCTTCTATTTCATGACATGATAGGGTCGTGGTGTAGGAAATGAAACTACCATATCACTGCCCCTTCTGAATAAGAATTTGTCGGAATCTCTCTGGCATGGTAACAATATTCCTAGGTCCCGTCGAGGGTACTTTTCTACTCCGTCTCGTTCCCCCAAGCGGATGGATATGGATAGAGTACCGATACAACGAAATTGATTTCGTGATTCTTCAGAAAGTGGGTAACCCTTTCTCTTCTTCCGAGACTCCATCAACCCGTTCGCTACGTCGATGAATCCTGATCCGGAACTTTATCCCAGCTAGATTCCTTCCAATTGAACAATCAACGGCATCTATTGGATCTCTTTATGTGGTGCTGGTGTTTCCTCCCGCATGTCCTGCCCACTGGAGAAGTACAGGAAGGAGTGGGAGAAGCACCAATTTTCAGCAATCTATCTATTTGGTGAATTGAGTAGGACACGCGTACATACAGATATTTATGATCCGTATCTTCACTTTACTCGTCTATTTCACGATGGAAGAGACACTTCCTGATATTTATTCTACCAATACTCAATACCATTCGGAAGCTTTTCGCTCCCGAATCATTCGGGTGATTAATGGCGGGTGGGTGGGGGGGGGTGGGGGGAGGCCACTTTTCCTTGATGTCGGACGAGAGAAACAAACTCCCGTCTCGATAGATTAAATGAGAACCATATAGTCCGTCTTACCTCCTGGTTAAGAAGCGGGAGATGGATCGGAATGATACGAGAGAAACCCGTAGCTGGGAGTTAGCTGAAATCTTTTCATACGAGAATTCATTGGAATATCTCCCCCTGCGGAGAGATGTATCGATAGTCAGAATTCTCATTGGATTCCTGTATCAGGGGTAACTGAATGATCTTCCACATCATGAATTACATCTACCTAAATTTCTTATATTACGGGTAGCAATAATTCTGAGATTCAAGACGGGGGGGAACATTCCGAACAGCTTTATTACGTAGCGATTCGCTGATTCTTCGTTGATTTCCCCACCCACATATGGATCCCGCTATATAGATAGATATATGTGGATATTTGTTGCGAATCTTACCGGGAGTCCCCCGAGCAGTGAAAGTGGATAATCAGGATAATCTGATTCGATAGGCATCTGGGGGGGGGGGGGGGCCTCGTCATATTCGTCGCCTATTCGGGCGAAGGATCATTTCGACGTGATCACTAATTTTCTGAATTGGTAGAAACATATGTGGTACTCTACAATGTAAGGAAGGATTACGAGTGTCTGTGCCGAGAGAAAGAGACAAGTCGAGTGAAATCTCACGAGCCCTTTATCGGATTTGAACCGATGACTTACGCCTTACCATGGCGGTACTCTACCACTGAGTTAAAAGGGCTTACCGATGATGACATTGATGAGGTGTATGAAACACAGTATGTCGGAAACAGAACTATTCTGTTTCCCGTTTCTCAAATCATTATCCTGTCACTATTCTCTCAATCTTACCAGGGGGGGGGGATTAAAAACTGCTGATACTAAAACTAGGTGGGGTAAGGTCTCTGGAACTAGCGGAAATGGTTGAGTCCTCCTTTCCACCCCCTACTTACCCGATTGAATGGATCCCGATAGAGAATCGGGAGATTCACCTGGGAAGGAGAAAAAGGAGAATGAGGGGGGAAAATTTGGGATTATCCGGTTTATGTTGTGGATGAATACCCGCCGGTACGTGGTCAAATAGTTGGAATAAAAATACGGGAACAGGGTGGACTATTGCTTTATCCCCCTATCACCTATTGCTTTATCACCCTATCACCAAGTTAATTTTCGTTTGCGGAGACGGGATTCGAACCCGTGACCTCAAGGTTATGAGCCTTGCGAGCTACCAAGCTGCTCTACCCCGCGTGGTTGATTCCCTCGCTGTAATTATTATACAGTCTTCAAATAATTACATTGAACACGAGGGAATCTTGTGAATTTATGGAGATCGATTCTCCAACAATTCGTGTGGGAAAACCAATATTTATCTACCAACTCGATTTTATTACTCCAGGCAGCAAACAAGCGTGTGCCATTTCGCGTGGTACGTGTCTGGATGAACCAAAGTCTCGATAATTGGATCTGGGGCGTCCGGTTAGGGAGCATCGGTTACGAAGACGGGTGGGTGCACTGTTACGTGGTGGAGATTGGAACGCCTCAGAAACCTCTAATTTTTCTTGTATTGATAAACCCCCCCTCATTCTCTGTTTCAGGGATTGACGTATGAGATAATATTTCCTCACCAGTTTTTGTTTCTTCTTCTCTTTCTCAATGAGACTCCTCTTTGCCGTAATTTCCTAGTCGGCGATATTGGAATGTTATTATAGAATGGATGGAATTTGGGATAGAGTCCAATTGAAGTGCTATGATTTGCCACCCATCCGTGCTATCTATCCATCAGAGACAGATTTTAATCGTGGATAAGTTGGGCTTACCACTGGCTGCCAAAGGTAAGCCCAATGCGATACATGCTTTTAGCTTTTATTGAGGCGAAACACAGAGCTACCCAAATTTACCCGATGTGGATGCTATTGAGAAAGCTGCATAGGTAAATATATAACCTACGGAGAAGTGGGCTAGTCCCACTAATCGTGCTTGAACGATAGAAAGAGCGACTGGTTTGTCTTTCCAGCGAATCAGATTGGCCAAAGGTGTGCGTTCATGAGCCCGAGCCAGAGTTTCAATAAGTTCTTGCCAATAACCGCGCCAGGAGATGGGAAACGTGAATCCAGTAGCCCGAACGAGATGTCCAAACGAAAACATCCATGCCCAGACGGATAAACTGTTCATACCGAAAGGATTGTAACCGTTAATGAGTTGTGAAGAATTCAGCCGTAGATAATCCCTCAACCATCCCATCAAGTAAGTAGAGGATTCATTGAATTGAGCTACATTTCCCTGCCACAGGGTAATATGCTTCCGGTGCCAGTAAAAGGTGACCCATCCAATTGTATTCGACATCCGGAAAACTGCCAGATAAAATGCATCCCAGGCCGAGATGTCACAGGTACCACCTCTACCTGGACCGTCGCAAGGAAAACTATAACCAAATTCTTTCTTATCCGGCATCAGCTTGGAGCCGCGCGCATCTAATGCACCCTTCACTAGAATCGGTGTAGTTGTATGTGGACCTGGAGCAATAGCATGATGAACTAAGAAATCCCCGGGTCCAATGGTTAGGAATAATGAGTTGCTATTATTATTAATGGCGTCTAACCAACCGGGTAGCCACAAGCTCTGACCAGCATTGAATGCTGGACTGTCTGTCGAGGAGAGAAGTACGTCGAAACCATACAAAGATTTACCGTGAGCGGATTGTATCCGTTGAGCAAATACAGGTTCAATAAGAATTTGCTTCTCTGGGGTTCCAAAGGCTAACGTGACGTCGTTATGGACATAGAGACCCAAAGTATGGAACCCTAGGAATAAACTAGCCCGACTCAAATGGGCTATTATTGCTTCTTTATGCTCCAACATCCTTGCCAACACGTTATCCTTATTTTGTTCCGGATCATAATCCCGTATAAAGAATATGGCTCCGTGGGCGAACGCCCCTGTCATAATAAAACCAGCGATGTACTGGTGATGGGTGTATAGCGCGGCCTGGGTCGTATAATCCGTGCTATAAAAGCATAAGCGGGTAAGGAATACATATGTTGTGCCACTAGGGAAGTAATGACTCCTAAAGCAGCTAAAGCGAGTCCTAATTGGAAATGTAGGGAGTTATTGATTGTGTCGTAGAGTCCCCTATGTCCACGTCCCAACCTGCCTCCTGGAGGAATATGAGCTTCCAGAATCTCTTTTATACTATGTCCGATGCCGTAGTTAGTCCTGTACATGTGGCCGGCAATGATAAACACAACCGCAATTGCCAGATGATGATGAGCGATATCAGTTAACCACAAACTCTGAGTTTGTGGATGAAATCCCCCCGGAAAGGTTGAAATGGCAGTTCCTGCTCCCTGAGCACTATTGAACGAGTGATTAGCGGAGTCGGGACTTTGTGCATAAACACTCCATTGACCCGAAAAGAATGGTCCCAAACCTTGGGGGTGTGGTAGTGCAGTTAGTAAATTACCCCATCTCACATGTTCGCCTCTAGATTCAGGAATAGCGACGTGAATCAGGTGCCTGTCCAAGCTAGAGAGCTTATTCCGAAGAGTCCTGATAAGTGATGATTGAGACGAGATTCAGCATTTTTGAACCAAGAAATACCCGGTTTCCATTTGGGTTGTAGATGCAACCAACCCGCTACCAGGAACAAGGCGGAAACAGCTAGTAAGGAGATAGCTCCGGTATATAGATCTTGATTGTCGCGTAAAACCGATAGTGTACCGCCACTGATAAACACCAGGATAAGCAATATTAACCGGACCCGGAGCTCCCCCTCGGGTATAAGCCTCGACGGCTGGTTGACCAAAATGAGGATCCCGAATGGCATGAGCGATTGGTCTTACCTGTAATGGGTTTTGCACCCATGCCTCGAAGTTACCCTGCCAAGCTACATGGAATAGATTCCCAGAAGTCCAGAGAAGAATTATAGCTAATTGACCAGAATGGGAAGCAAATATTTTCTGGTAGAGACGTTCCTCGGTAATATTGTCATGACTCTCGAAGTCATGCGCAGTGGCTATACCGAACCAGATACGACGAGTAGTTGGGTCTTGGGATAGACCCTGGCTGAACTTTGGAAATCTTGATGCCGTAATGCTTTTCGAATCCTCCTAGCCATTATCCTACTGCAATGATTCTCGCTAGGAAGAATGCCCATGTTGTGGCGATTCCACCCAGAAGGTAATGAGCCACCCCTACGGCACGTCCCTGTACAATACTCAGAGCCCTGGGCTGGATAGCAGGAGCAACTTTCAATTTATTATGGGCCCGAACAGTAGATTCGATGAGTTCTTGCCGATATCCACGGCCACTGAACAGGAACGTCAGACTAAAAGCCCAAACAAAATGAGCACCCGAGAATAAAAGACCATATGCGGATAATGAAGAACCATACGATTGAATGACTTGGGAAGCCTGTGCCCATAGGAAATCACGGAGCCATCCATTAATGGTTGTTGAACTCTGCGCGAAGTTTCCTCCAGTGATATGGCTCACTACTCCCTGGTCACTTATACTACCCCGTACGTCAGATTGCATCTTCCAACTGAATGAAATATAACTACTGAGATGGAATTATACATCCAGAACAAACCTGAGAAGACATGATCCCAAGCAGATACCTGGCAGGTACCTCCTCTACCGGGGCCATCACGAGGGAAACGAAAACCAAGATTCGCTTTGTCGGGTATTAGGCGGGAGCTCCTCGCAAACGGGACACCTTTTGGTGATATTAATACAGTAACATGAATCGTAAAGGCATGGATGTGATGCACCAAAAAATCGGCAGTACCTAATGGGATTGGTGACAAAGCAACTTTACCACCTACTGCTACTAAGTCTCCACCCCCCCAGGTCAAACTGGTACCTGCTGTTGCATTAGGTGCCGTTAAGTCAGGAGCAGAAGCATGAATGTTTTGGACCCACTGAGCAAATATGGGTTGTAATTAAATAGCAGTATCTGAAAACGTATCTTGGGGACGTCCCAACGCACTCGTAGTATCGTTATGAATATACAATCCGAAACTATGGAAACCTAGAAAAATGCATACCCGGTTAAGATGTGAAATTATTGCATCACGATGCCGAATGACACGATCCAATAGGTTGTTGTATTGAGTAGTCGGATCATAATCTCTCACCATAAAAATAGCTGCGTGTGCCGCCGCGCCTACCACTAGGAAACCACCAATCCACATGTGATGCGTAAACAGGGATGGCTGCGTAGCATAATCAGTAGCTAGGTATGGATAGGGAGGCATAGCATACATATGATGGGCCACTACAATTGTTAGGGAACCCAACATAGCAAGATTAATAGCTAATTGAGCATGCCATGAAGTAGTTAGGATCTCGTAAAGACCCTTGTGACCCTCACCCGTGAAGGGACCTTTATGAGCTTCCAGAATCTCTTTCGTACTATGCCCGATACCCCAATTGGTTCGATACATGTGACCAGCTATCAGGAAAAGAACTGCAATAGCTAGATGGTGATGCGCAGTATCGGTCAACCACAATCCCCCTGTGGCTGGATTCAATCCCCCACGGAAGGTTAAGAAATCTGAGTATTGTAACCAGTCGAGGGTAAAGAATGGAGTTAATCCCTTTGCGAAACTGGGATACATCTGAGCCAAAAGGTCACGATTCAAAATGGATTCATGAGGAAGAGGTATCTCCTTAGGATCGATTCCCGCGTCTAATAGTTGGTTAATGGGTAGCGAGACGTGTACCTGGTGTCCCGCCCACGCCAAGGAACCCAATCCAAGAGGCCTGCTAGGTGGTGGTTCAACATGGATTCCACGTCCTGGAACCAAGCCAATTTTGGAGCAGCCTTGTGATAGTGGAACCAACCAGCGAAGAACATCAATCCTGCAAAGATTAAGGCACCGATAGCGGTGCAATAGAGTTGTAACTCACTAGTTATTCCAGAAGACCGCCATATTTGAAAAAATCCGGACGTTATCTGTATTCCCTGGAATCCCCCACCTACATCTCCATTAAGTATCTCTTGACCAACTATTGCCAAACTACCTGGGCGCTAGGCTTAACATGAGTGGGATCACTTAGCCACGCCTCGTAATTAGAGAAGCGAGCCCCGTGAAAATACATACCACTCAGCCAGATAAGAATAATAGCTAATTGACCAAAATGGGCGCTGAATGTTTTACGGGATATATCTTCTGAATCATTTGTGTGACTATCAGAATCATGAGCATCAGCATGTAGATTCCAAATCCAAGTGGTACTACTGGGACCCTTAGCTAAAGTTCTCGAGAAATGTCCAGGTTGAGCCCATTTTTCGAAAGAAGTTCTCACGGGATCCTTTTCCACCATAATCTTGACTTCTGGTTCCGGTGAACGAATAGTCATCGAGATTCTCCTCTCTTCGGACAGGGGATAGCAACGACCTACCAGCGGGGGATACGAAACTTCTAAGAGATGGAATTCGTATGTAAGGTATTCTTCTCCCTGAGTTTGGAACTGGAACAGCTGTAATAGAAGAGTTATCCGAGGCAGGCATTTAATCTTATTATTACACAACTTATTAGTGCTTTATGGACCTTGTATAGAGAGATTCTTATACGTTTCAGTAGGGGGGGGGTTACATATTACCAGATGGCAATCGGTAGGAGGAGAAGTCTTCTCCTTCCTGGTATCCCAGGGGGGGGGGGGGGGGTAGAAAATGTAAAGGAATTTCTTTCAATTGTCTGGTCCCCATATCACTGCTACCCCGGCGTCACCCCCCTCTCTCATCACCTGGAACGTTTCGTAATCCTCAACCAATTTTGTGCTTCGATATAATTGCTTGGAGGAAGTGCTATTGCTTGTTTCCGACACTCAGCGGCTTGATCAAACCAAGATTCCGAAGCCTCCGGGTCTCCCTGTTGAATGGCCTGCTCCCCCCGGTCGGGATGGATAGATCCCTTCGAGATATCCTCCCTCAGAACCGGACTTGAGAGTTTCCTACCTCATGCGGCTCGAATGACTACTCAGTAGCTTATTCTCTATCTGATCCAAGAGAAGAGAGAGATTTACTTGGCCCCCTCCCCCGTTAGTCTAGAGAAGAATCAAGAGTAGTTACTGGGAATGGTTTCCAATCCTATCGATGCGAGATAGAATCTTTTCCATACTCCTATTCGTGGAGGAGGGTAATAATCTCCCCCGGAACTAATTCCCCTACTTCTAAAAATAGATCCGCTGAAATGTTTCCTTTGGGATTTGATACTACACCATAGCTCGATATTCCTTTCCAAATCGATTCTATTACAGGAATCGATTGTAGAACCCCCCGAGTGAGCAAATCTCATCGTATCGACCCAGATTTTCGATGACGAATCTTTGCGGTGCTTTCTCCCTCAATTCACCCGATTATCCATGGGATTCACAGGCTTCCGTTCTTCCCCCGGACCTGAGTTACTACGGGGGACACCAAATTCCACAGCTCAGGAGAACTCCTTATGGGAGTATGCTTGTGGAAAGCCTCCTACATCGAGTGGTTTCGAATCAAGGGATCCTATAGTATGGGTAATCGCACGTAATGACGGATCACAGCCATATTATTAAGAGCCTGTGGTGGAAAAGGATTCCGTTCCAATGCTTGAAAATAGTATTCCAAAGCCTTTGCATGTTCTCCATTGCTAGTATGAATCAAACCTATATTATGGGGTATGTAACTCCGATCATGAGGATCAATCTCCAAACGCATAGCTTTGTAGTAATTTTATGAAGCTTCTGCATATTCTCCTTCGGATTGGGCCGACATTCGTCAGGGTCGCTCACTCAGCGTGAATGAGCTCCGCTTCAAAACCGTACTTGAGATTCTCACCTCATACGGCTCCTCCTGCATGATGCATGGAGAGAGACTAGTATTTGGAATAGTCTAGCAATTCCTACTCTAAACCTATGGATGAACGGGGGCTAGTGTCTGTGAAACTACTGGACTAGCCATCCCTTCTGCCAAAAATCTCTTGTTAACATGGTTGTGCCACTCCGACACGTCGACACCAAGAGACTAATGACAATTTCTCTGTTCCCAACGCTTCGAGTTTCATGGGGATCAGCTACTTCGACAATCTCCCGATGATTCTAGGGGTATCCAAAATACGAACGGGATGGATGTTCGTTGTCCCAATCATTATTGGTATTCGTCATAGAAACACGACGCGCGGCTGAACCCAACCGTAACGAAGCTTTTGCGTTGTCGATTCCTCCACGTAGTGCCTCTCCCCTATGCCTACCCACGGAGTCCTACAAATAGGTCGGTCCGTAGGTTTCACCTTTTGCTTACTACTACGATTCGCCGGAGATCGAAACTGGAGCATTTGAGGCTGCATCAATCGAGGATACACGACAGAAGGACTTGTTTCCCGTTCGAAACATACCTTCACCAAACGCGGGTCTATCCGGAATTTGAATCCCCCAATTAATTAGGAGTTAATCGATTTTCCCTCCCCAAATCGCACCATCTCTATAATAAGTAAAAGCTCTCTTCTCCCTATCAGTAGTCGGTATGATTTGTAACAAGATATCCGCCAGAATCGTGGGAGTTCTATCAATAGAATTGTCATTTCTCTGGGATCTAGGCGTAATTGGAATTCCTCTTCGTTCCACTTATTATTGAGTTAATCAGGATGCCGGAAGAACAGATCTCTTTTGCAATACAAGGGGAAGAGGTGCATCCGTCTGGTATCTATGTCCCTCCCCCTCAATCGACTGGGAA